>NC_081180.1:65259404-65427022 GCF_029867415.1 Vicia villosa
ACTGCATTCAAGATTGCAAAGAATCTGAATGAGGTTTCTTTGGAAGAGATAATCAGTGCCTTGAGAAGCCATGAGATAGAGCTGGATGCAAATGAGCCTCAGAAGAAAGGTAAGTCTATTGCATTAAAATCTAATATTAAAAAATGCACTAACGCTTTTCAGGCTGAAGAAGTAGATTCTGAAGAATTAGAATCAGAAGAAGAAGATGAACTGTCCATGATCTCCAGAAGGGTAAACCAACTCTGGAAGAGAAAACAAAGGAAGTTCAAAAGCTTCAGAAGTTCAAAGAAGTTTGAACGAGGAGAATCTTCTGGTGGCAGAAGATCTGACAAGAAGAAGGTCATCTGCTATGAGTACAATGAGCCTGGACACTTCAAGAATGAATGTCCAAAACTTCAGAAGGAGAATCCCAAGAAGAAGTTTCATAAGAAGAAAGGTCTTATGGCAACATGGGATGATTCAGAATCAGAATCAGAATCAGACTCTGAAGGAGAGCAAGCCAACTTTGCACTGATGGCTACAGTGGATGATGGATCAGAATCTACATCAGAATCAGATTCTGAAGAGGTATTTTCTGAACTATCTAGAGAAGAGTTAGTTTCCAGTTTAACTGAACTTCTGGAACTCAAGGCTCATCTTAGTATCAAATACAAAAAGCTGAAAAAGCAATTTGAATTTGAAACTAAGAAGCTGGAAGTGGAAAATTCTGAACTGAAGGAAAAAGTTTTAAAATTATCCAAAGATAGTGGATCTCCTTCTGAATCAGAAAAATCCATTCCTAGTCTCAATCATATTCTGAAAGAATATGACTCGAGCTTCAGAAAGTTCCTATCTAGAAGTATTGGCAGAAGTCATCTTGCTTCTATGATATATGGTGTTTCCGAAAACAAAAGGTTTGGCTTTGGCTATGAGGGTGATACCTCACATAAATTTGAACCTGTTGATGATTTGAAAATCACATACAAGCCATTGTATGATCAGTTCAAATATGGCCACTCACATGATATCAAGCTCACATCACATGCACAGAGTTTTAACACAACACACACCAAGAAGCATGTGACACAACCTAAAAGATATCATGCTGACAAACCCAAAGAATATCATGCTGTTCCTCCTGTCACTTATCATGCTAAACCCAAGTTCAATCAGAACTTGAGGAAAACTAACAAGAAAGGACCCAAGAAATTGTGGGTACCTAAGGAGAAGATAATTTCTGTTGCAGATATCCTTAGCAGCAAAGAAGGCAAAGCACAAAATGTCATGGTACCTGGACTCTGGGTGCTCGCGACACATGACGGGAAGAAGGTCTATGTTCCAAGACCTGGTGCTTAAGTCTGGTGGAGAAGTCAAGTTTGGAGGAGATCAGAAGGGCAAGATTATTGGCTCTGGAACCATAAGTATTGGTAACTCTCCTTCCATAACTAGTGTACTTCTTGTAGAAGGATTAACACATAACTTATTGTCCATAAGTCAATTAAGTGACAATGGTTATGACATAATCTTCAATCAAAAGTCTTGCAAGGCTGTAAGTCAGAAGGATGGCTCAATCCTATTTACAGGCAAGAGAAAGAACAACATTTATAAGATTGATCTTTCTAATCTTGAGAAGCAGAAGGTGACTTGTCTTATGTCTGTTTCTGAAGAGCAATGGGTCTGGCACAGAAGATTAGGACATGCTAGTTTGAGAAAGATTTCTCAGATTAACAAACTAAATCTGGTCAGAGGTCTCCCAAATCTGAAATACAAATCAGATGCTCTTTGTGAAGCATGTCAGAAGGGCAAGTTCTCCAGACCTGCATTCGAATCTAAGAATGTTGTCTCTTCCTCAAGGCCGTTAGAACTTCTGCACATTGATCTGTTTGGACCAGTCAAAACAGCATCTGTCAGAGGGAAGAAATATGGATTAGTCATCGTAGATGATTATAGCCGCTGGACATGGGTAAAGTTCCTAAAACACAAGGATGAGTCTCATTCAGTGTTCTTTGAATTCTGCACTCAGATCCAATCTGAGAAGGAGTGCAAAATCATAAAGGTCAGAAGTGATCATGGTGGCGAATTTGAGAACAGATTCTTTGAGGAGTTCTTCAAAGAAAATGGTATTGCCCATGATTTCTCTTGCCCTAGAACTCCACAGCAAAATGGAGTTGAAGAGCGAAAGAATAGGACTCTGCAAGAAATGGCCAGAACCATGATCAATGAGACCAATATGGCTAAGCACTTCTGGGCAGAAGCAATAAACACTGCATGTTATATTCAGAATAGAATCTCTATAAGACCTATTCTAAATAAGACTCCTTATGAATTGTGGAAGAACAGAAAGCCCAACATTTCATATTTTCATCCTTTTGGATGTGTGTGCTTTATTCCGAATACTAAAGATCATCTTGGTAAGTTTGATTCTAAGGCACAAAAATGTTTTCTTCTTGGATATTCTGAACGCTCTAAAGGCTACAGAGTATACAATACTGAAACATTGATTGTAGAAGAATCAATCAATATCAGATTTGATGATAAGCTGGGTCTTGAAAAGCCAAAGCAGTTTGAGAATTTTGCAGATATAGATATTGACATATTAGAAGTTGTAGAACCAAGAAGCAAAGCTCCAGAAGCTGAAAGTCTCAGAAGCAAAGAATCAGAAGATCAAGTTGCTGCATCTTTAGAGAATCTCAGAATTTCTCTTTAAAATATAGCTTTGTTGGTGAATATTTTGTAGGAGTCAATGGAATGAGAATGAATGCAATATTACCTTGTAAATGATAATTCCTTAAGCAGTTTGAAAAAAAAAACAAACTCGCAAAAATCCCTCGATCATTTCTACTAACTCTCTCAGTTCATGATTCAAACAAGCATAATCATTCAAGAACTTAATCAAAAGCATAAACCCTAACCCCCTTTGCAAACCCCAGAGCCCCGATTTCACTATATTTATGGATATTACATTTACATGAGATTTAAATATGAAAACAAGTGGAACAAGCGCTGAGTTGGGTTATGTTATGAGTAGAAATTTGTTGTAGTTTGAATAATGAAGGTTGTTTGAATAATTTCGGGCAAAGTTTAAAGGTCTTGAAGGGTATTTTTCTACAGAATTTTGGTAGGGATTTTGTTAGTTCTTATTGGTGAATTTTGAGGGACTAAGAGGTGTGTTTTATAGTGTGAGTGAGAAATTGTTTTGGGGGGGAAATTGAGGGTGAAATTGTGAGGTTTGGAGGGAATATTGGTTGTGAATTGTGAAGTTTGGAGGGAAATAAGGGTGGAATCCGTGTGAGATGTTTAGAGTGATTTTGGTCCCTTGATTATTGTTAGGTATCAAAAATGAGTAATTTTTTATATCAAAAGTTGACAATTTCAAGCCTTTATTGTATTTTGTAATTAATCATTCCAATTTTACTTAATAATAGTGTTAATGTGAATATTATGGTATGTGTAATTTGTTTGTTCATTAGCAATTTTGGACCTAATCTTCAAGCTTTGGGGCATCCATCTTCATCCTTTTGATTTTGATGCTACTAGAGCTTGTTTTGTTACTTGTTGTTGAAGCTACCATGTCTATGGATAGCTAATATTCTCTTGTGTCAAGATTAGAGGTAGTTAGCTTATAGATTATGTGTTTCTTTTAATCTTTTGAGTATGTACTTGGTTGATGGTCAATATATGATGAATATCTTTGTTGTTAATGTTATATATTTTATTTGAATTATTACTGAGAGGTCTTTTTCAAACCATGACCTAAGATATCATCTATCAATGAAAAAACTCTAGATATAGAATCGTGAGTTGATATTCACTTGTATCAAGCTCTAAAGATTATTGTGTTAATTGGTGGCATGAGATATCATCTAGTGATTAATATGATAATACTCACGATATCACTTTAGATATAAACGATATTAAAAGGATACGTGATTATATTGATCATGAATAAGTTCATACGCTTGATTAATCAGATATATATAAAATAGGTTAACGAAATCTAATCTTTACATATTTTCTTAAATCGTTCAAAACTCAACTTTTTACCGTCATTAATTACTTTTTCATAAAATCGTCACTTTTCGTTACCAAAACCTTTTTAAAAACCCTTACTCTAAACATTTCTAACTATAGAACGGCGGTAATATCGCATCAATCCATGTGGAAACGATAAAGCAAATATTTATCCTGTAAAAGTGGTTCAACAATTATGAATGAAAGAGAGGTGGAGGTTAGTTTGATTTGTGCTTGTTTGTTGTGTTTGTTTTGAGGAAACCGTGTGGTTTGTTAAGCTTGAATTTGAGCCTTTGATGAAATGTGATCGAATGTTAGGATTGAATGTAATTTAAAATTTTGTTTTGGTTTGTGTTTGTTATGGATTGAATTTTGAATTTGGAATGGGTGAAAAAACATGTGATCTTGTGCTCCCAAACTTGAAGATGTATGTTAAAGTATGTCAATCATGTATGTGCTTGTATATGTTGAATTTGTTCGAATTGTCTTTTTGTAGGTGTATGCGATGATGATGAGACCTTGATGACATGAAGTATGTAGCATGGATAGAGATGGAAAGCGCATGAGGCATGAGAAACATGGGAACATGATAAAAAAACACGCTGAACAAACATTTCCTCTTTATTCTTTTTATTTTTTTGCTATAAAAGAAAAACTGGTGTATTTTTGTTTTATTGATGCAAAAACAATACAGATGCAAAAGTTCTGATGCAATTTTTTGATTTTATTACTTGAATATATTTATTATTTTTTTATTCTTATAATTTAATTAATAAAAAAGATCTAGCAATTTAAAATATTGTTTTAAATTACTAAATAATTAAGATTAGTCAAATGATTAGAAATGAGACTTAAAAGGTGAAAAATGCAAAATGATGATTAAAAATATGAACGCAAATGATGGATGACAACTTAGTTATAAAATGTAAATGCCAATTCAATCAAAAGCAGATTTAATTATTAATCACACGCAACATTCAAATATTATTTAAATATGGATTTAATTGTAAGAAAATATGATTACTAAATGCAATGGAAATATTCAGAACAAACTTGCTAACTAAGTAGAGAAAACAGTCAACAAAAAATCGTCTTTGATTTTGATGCAGATGATGCCTACGAACAAATGACTCAATGTTATGGACTAAAAAGATGAATAGATGCAAATCCAAATAAACATCAGATGAAAAATACGAGCGAAATTTAAGGTGTGAAAGTGTCATGATGCATTTGATAAAGAGTTGGAAGGCACACAAGATTCATTAAAATTGTGACGAAAATCACTTATAAAGTGGCCATGTTTACCACATAGTTGGCAGGTCGGGAGGTTTTTTGTCGAGTTACGTCCTCAACCAATAATTTGGCCACAATACACTCAACCTCTACAGCGAGAATCAAAAAACCACCACGGGGACCACCTGTTTCTTGACTAGTATGTACAAAGTTGGCAAATATGTTAGTCATAACTAGTTCTTGTCTAAACTTGCCCAATTGAGCTTCTTAAACATAGAGAAGTGCTTGTACACCATACAATATTGGTGACTCAATGTTTTTATACATTTGAATCACAAATATATTATATTCTTCAGGGAGACCATCAAGAATCAAGTCAATTTGATCTTTCTTTTAGATTGTGTCACCAACATTGAGCAAGAAGTTGGCAATTACTTTAATTAGCAACACATAGTCATTAATCGAATGATTCTCCTTTTTGTTGACTTAAATTCAACTCGCAAGTGATGAATCCTTACTTTCATTTTTGCATTGAAGTATATATGAATTTTATCCCAAATCTCAAAAATGTGTTTGTATGACAACACTTTGGGTAATACGACCCATAAATGGATGATAATAGCAATATGAGTAAAATTTGATCTTGAATAGTCCAAGACTAATATTCCTCATTAATCTCACCTTCTAGACGATATTAGTTTGTCTTGAACTTGAGTTGAATTTGAGGATTTACTATAAGTTTATGCATTTTTTGTGTAAGAATCATCCTCTTAACTTGTTGATTGCATAAAAGGTAGTTGTTGTCTTATAGTTTGATTGACAACTTCTAACCAAAATCAATGTTAGAGCTCAAGCTGGAGAAGATTGAAGATACTACATCGAAGAAAATAGCTATGAAAGGTTGTTTACGACCAATCATGGATGAGAATAATGAGGCTTCGTACTACATCGAAGAAAATAGCTATGAGAGGCTTCGTACTACATCGAAGAAAATAGCTATGAGAGGTTTAGGACCAATCATAGTACCCAGCTCGCCCCATACCCGCATAATATATATTTATATATTTTTACTTTTAATATTATAATCACATGTATGCTTATCTCTTTTATTAAATACATCACTATTAAAGTTGTACTCGTTTTAATAAAAGTCGTTGTTTATTTCTTAACTCAACAATAACATTCTTGATTTTTTTAAATTTTGCTAAAAATTAAAATAACATGATAAATTACAATTGATCGATAATTTTTATAAGAAATACGGGTAAGCGGGTACGTGTATGGGTACTTGGATATCCATAGGGTACGGGTACAAAAGTTGATGCTCATGCGGGTATGGCATTGGGTAAGGGAATTTTTTTAAACTGCGGGTATAAGGACAGAAATTATAGTACCCTGCCCAGACCCTGTCCATTGTCATCCCTAACTAGAGGAGCAGAAGTAGTTTAAAGAGGTACTTGATACCATATTAGAAACAATGAATGCAATCTTTCATTATCTTTCATTGTAAATTCCATTTAGTTCAATCAATATACTGCTAGATTATGCACCATACATGAGTCATACTAGTTGCCTAACATACTTATCCAGCATACATGAACCTCACTAGTGATGTAGCTCTAATATTCGCCACTTAGTTTGGTAAGATTAGGGTTGGACAATCTATGAGTTTGTGTCGAAATCAGACCCAAAACTTAAATCCGACGCAAATTACGGTTTCATTGTAAAGGCTCAATTTCGATTAATAAAATTTTGGTTTTTGACAAACTTGATTAAATCGGTTTGACGGATAAATCAGGTGGTTTTGGTAGGTTTATTATTTATTGGACTAAATTGAAAAAAATGACCCATTTTTATAAAATTCAAAAACATTATTTTTTGGGTTAAATAAGTTTTTGGTCCCTATAAATATCTCAAATTTCGTTTTTAGTCCCTATAAAAAAAATGTCGACATTTAGTCCCTATAAAATTACTTTTTCATTCACTTTTAGTCCCTCTACAGGGACCAAAAGTGAATGAAAAAGTAATTTTATAGGGACTAAATGTCGACATTTTTTTTATAGGGACTAAAAACGAAATTTGAGATATTTATAGGGACCAAAAACTTATTTAACCCTTATTTTTTTAATTCTCTTTAAAAAACCTATCAATTTTTTAGAATAGCTCAAATTTTTTATCATCAATATCGTTATATATATCGTTTGACATTAATTTGGTGATTATCATAATTTAAATCATGGTAATCAAAATCGGACCAAATCGATCGATTCAATCGATTGGACTGGGAACCAGAACCCTAACCGGTCTGTTTGGATCTGAAAACTGGCATGCAGAAGAACTGAAATTTAAACCAGAAAATCGGTCAAAAATCGGAAAATCGGCGGTTTAGGTGATTTTTAGGGTCGGACCGGATTTTGCTTTTGATTTATAAGATATGATAAAAATTCGTTTTAAGCCAAAATAATGCATGGTTTAATTTTATTTCTCCTTCTCCAATCACTCTAGTACACATTATTGTAGAAAAATCAAAGTAAAAATGATTTTAAATTCTTTTGTTATTTTCTATTCATTTGAAGAAAGTAGAATTTGTATAATAATATATAATCGATAAATACGATATGATACAATTCAACACTTAGAAAATGATCAGACAATGTCATGAATAAATAATTAATAAAATTATTAGATTAATTATTATTAATTATTATTATTGTCATTATTATATTAAAATGAAAGTTTTGAGCTTACCTATCTAACCTATTAGAAATATAAAAGGCTATAAAAAATTTAGAAAAACTCTTTGATATTAATTATATAAAAATTATCAATAAATTTTTTATTATTTAAAAAAATATAACTATGTTTTTGCATTATTATTATTATATATAACAATAAATATTTATTTATATATAATCGATTCAACCCGGGTTCAAGCCCGATCAAACCTTAAAATCCTGAATCTATAGATACACCGGTTCGATATCTGATCCGCTTTTGATTACCTTGGTTTAAACCACAAATTAAATAATAATGTCACCATTAAATTATAAAAATAAAAATAATAATAAGTAGACAATATTATGATCTTCATTTTTATAATGGTTTGAATATATAGTAATAAAAATAAATACAATAAATATTAGCTGGGATCGATCGGGTTTGATTTTTGATGAGTCCAAAATAATCATTCAAATCTGGCCAAATCAATTATATACTATCCAAATTAAACAACTAAATCAACCCGATACTTGATCCGACTTGAATTATTTGCACAAAAATATAATGGATCAGTCAATTTCAATCAGACGATTTAAATTTATCCAACTCTAAGTGAGACTATACTATAGAACCTTGAAAATGTGTTTTCTTTAAAATATGAAATAGAATATTTTGGTATTGTTATTTAAAAGTAAAATCTAGAGGGAGTATACTAATTTACAATAGTCATTCAATATTGACTTTTGTTTTTACTCACTACTATATATGTTGGTTTTCTTCATCCGATTCCCTTACAATTTTATAAACGTAATCTTCATTTTCGGTAAATTGAGACTAGTTGATGTGAGATGTTATGAGACTAGCTTTGTGGCCTAAGAAAAAAGAGAGAAAGATTTGTGGTACTGATACTATCTTCTAGCACTTCAATGAATGACGTTATCTTATCAACTCAAATGGTTCACTTCTAAAACGAATTTTTGTCGTAAAAATCACTAATAGATGGGTGGATTTGATCGAAGACAAGACATGCCAGGGAATTGACAACAATAGGAGCATTTGTTCGAGTACTGGAACCCTCGAAAAATCATCTTTAGTGTTTTAGAAGTGGCCAAAAATATGAATTGTTAATTCTGTTCTCCCATTTAGAGATGACAATTAAGGATATGAGTAGGGTTGAGATATGATAGGGCCAAGCCAGATTGAAAATGTTAGGTTGGATCCTTTTTGAAAGCATGGCAAGACTTTAAAATCTATTTAAGGTATGCCTAACTAAGTTTATTTTAGGAAAGTATGTCGTATCATTTAAAATTCCGGTATGTTTTATTTTGAGATCTAACATGATCTTTTAAAAAATATGATTTTTTATATGACATTCTATTTAAATTTTATTTTATAATAAAATATTTAAATATATCAAAAATTGACAATTTGCTTAAAATATAAAAATGTTTATGATATAACATGGAGTTTTAGACTATAATAATAATAATAATAATAATAATAATAATAATAATAATAATAATAATAATAATAATAATAATAATAATAATAATAATAATAATAATAATTGGACTCTCACAGGCTTCTCTAATCTATTTGTTTTATGTTATACAAAGCATACAAGACATCTTGGTCCATCAACGGTTAAGAGGAATCCAATATATGAATAAGATGAGTTTGGGTAGCGGGAAAATGATGTCATGCTCGACCAAAAGTGAGACATTACTCGACCATGTATTGCTAAATTATGGCTAATGTATGGAGAGACGGGAGTAGCCATTATTCAAGATTAGGGGTCATTACTAAGTAGAGTGTGTGTAGGACTCTCATATTTTCTATATAAATAGGTCCAAAAAAAAAACTAGCTATATCCACACTTTACTATATTATGAAATATCATAGGGTCTTGTTCATTACACAGTGTTAGAGAGGTGTATCACATGTACAACAAAAATATTTGACGTCTATTGTGAGGCCATACTAAAGATAATTCTTTGGCCATACTTATTACATTAGACCAAAATGGTGTGATTCTGGAATTCACCCCAAGGTGACAATCTCCGAGAAATTCACACTACCATGGTAAATTTATAGTGCCAAAATGGGAACTTGTAAATCTATGCTTAAGCAATCCAGCAAGAGTGGGGTTTAGAGGAAAATTTTGGCGGAACATTCTTGTTGGCATGACATTTGCGAGAAAAATGTCCAAGCTTTTGGAAGTTATAACATTGGACATTGCCCTTGTCATTTCTCCATCTTCATGTTCTTCCTCTATTGTTGCCACCTTTGTAATTGCTTTGCCCACAACCTTTGTTGTCGTTGCTTTCACCATTTTGGAATGTTGAATTGTTGGAATGTTGGGAGTCTCTCCCACCATTATCGTGGTAGCTTCCTCTACCTCTATTCATGGACCGGTGCTTTCACTTTCTTATCCTCTCCAATGAAATGAGCTTGCAAAGCGACTTCGTCATTTTCTTTGTCAACATTCCTCTCCTCCATTCTCTGTTCATGAGCCTCGAGAGAACTTTGCAACTCTTCTTTTCTCATAGTTGAAATATCATTGGACTCTTCAATGGAAACTGCTACGTTATTGAATCTTCACATCAACGATCTCAATATTTTACCAACCACATACTGCTCGGTAATTGTCTCTTCGCAAACTTTCACTTGATTCACTAATCTTGTGATTCTTGTAGTAAATTCATTAATGATCTCCTTTTCCTCCATCTGAATTAACTTCACTTACCTCTTGTGAGTATATAACCTCACCACCTTTGTCTTATCAGCTCCTGCATAACTTTTCTCCATGATTTCTCAGGCTTCCTTTGAGGATGTGCAGTCATCAACCTTCTCAAAATTATCAGCATTAACACATTAATGAATGAGATAAAAGCTTCGAAATATTTCGTCTTTTCTTCCTCATGTGTAGTCTTTTGTGCAACTGTTGCACCTTCTACAAGTGGATTAACATCATTCTTGATAACTTCAAGAACGTGCTGATAACCAAACAACACCTTCATCTGTTTGCACCACTTATCATAATTCTTCGCATTGAGAATTGAGAGATTTGCAGGAATATGTTCATTGGAGATGAAAAACATTTTTTCACCTTAAGTGTTCGATCAAAGAACCATGCTCTTGATGCCAAATGTTGGGTCAAAACTCCAATCACAAGATGAAAGATGAACAAAGAATAATTAGGAGAGTGAGACAATTAAAAAGAGTAATTATCGAGGGTGAAAAATGATTGATAATTTTTTATATTAAGATAGAAGAGTTTTTATTTACAAAGTTTGTAACTATTCTCACAAATTTTGTAGCTAACCTTACAAACTTTAAAACCATAAAGTTTGTAACTAATCTCACAAATTTTATAACTAACCTTACGAACATTATAAGAACATTATAACTACTCTGATTTATTTTATTTTTTTCAATTTGGAAGGCGAAGGAAGAATTTAAATTAACATTATTTTTGCTTTAATATAAAAAAATTATAAATAAAATCAATAAATAATATGATTGTGTATTGAAATAAATATTTCGTAAAAATGAGGTTTTATTTAAAATAATTTTGAATAAGAAAATTGAAGAAGAAGCTGTATTTCAAATCCCTGCTCATGGAAATTGTAAGAAGCATAGAAATGGTAAATTTGGAAGAAAAAAATGATTTGGAAGTATTTTTGAGAATATAAAAGGAGGAGAAATTTTAGTAAGTGGGTGAAATCCAAAACAAATTATTAGATAATCTGAAGAACATGGTTATTGTGATCCACCTATAATAATTTGCAAACCACACCATTAAATGTCTAAAGAACCCTATTGTAACCTTTTTTATTTAGCTTTTTAAAAGATTTATTTTTCAAAACTTGATTAAATAGGTTTTTTTTTTTTTTTTTACAATAGGTGAAATGATAAACTTGAGAATTGGATTTTGAAAACGTGGGTGTGAGTTTAAACTGTAGTGGCATAAAGCAAAAGAATTCATACAATCAAAAGAAACAGGCATGGCCCAATAACACAAAAGCATTGTATTGTAACACGGAGAGAAGGGGTTTTACCTCATTTGAGTCAATGAATTTATAGAGGAAATTGTTACTGCTATTTTAAATTTGAAATAAAAATGCTTTTTAAATTTGAAAATATGTTTTTTAAATAAATTTCATCTATTACATCACATCCCTTTGGAAACAAGTTATACTTTAATTTTTTTTTAAATAGTCTAAAAGTATATTTTCAAATAAATTCAAAAATATTTCAATAAAATACTCTGTTTTTCAAAGCACACTATTGCAAAGGATTTGTTTATACTATGATGTACATGGTGCTTTAAGTTGTGAGTTAATTATTTTCAAAGTTTAAGAGGCTGACATCAATTTTCTTTTGTAGAAAAGCTCTTGCTTAAATTTATTTATTAAAGATGAACAAACAAGAATATTCAATTAATTAATTTTAATTAACTAATTTTGGGTTGAAGACAAAAAACAAACATGAGAAAAAAACAAACTAACAATATATTCTGATATATTCTACCGAAGTATATTTTCGAATTCATTAAAAAGTAAACAATTTTATTTTACAAAACCAAAGTGTATCTCAGTTACGTATGAATTCAATATATTATATATTGATGATATGTTAAAAATGGATTTTGAAATTACAGAGATTTTAATTTTTTACTAAAATGCGAGATCAACTCTTAGAATAAATAGCCCCTTATATATTTTGGTGTCAGCTAATTCATTAGAAAATGGATTATTCTTTTGTCCGCAAAACATAATTTAATTGGTACCTTGTAATATTATTACTCTTGATTATTTGTTTCATATTTAAATATGAGATCTCAAAATCGTGCGTGAGTTTTTAATACTCCTTAAAATAAATAAAAAATGAACACTTTTATTACATCTAATATTTCTCTAAAACATCTTAACAAAAATATAATATTTCATGGTAAGATCTAGTTTATTTTTATAAAAAAGGAAGTGGAAATTAAAAAGAAATAAGCCAAACATGTGGAAGGTAAAGTTTGATATCCGGGCCTTCATGTCTTTAGATGCCAACTTGCATTTGTAGCTTTAAAATGTGTAGTGTAATGGGTTCTTGAGTTGTATAGAAAAGAAAGTATGTTTGTATCATGGTCTGGATCTCAAAAAAGTTCAGAGATTTTTTAATGCACCTCATAGATTCCTAACACACAGCATCGTAATACAAAAATGCTATTAGATTTTAGAAATGTATTTTTAGATGTACTAAAGAATTCAAAATTTATGCGTAAATGAGTTACACATTTATTTTGTTAAAAAATAAAAATCCATCAATATACTTCCAAGGAAAAATTTAGAAGTGTATTTCTGTAAATTATCTTAGTTGTTCCTAACATTCTAAGATGAATATATTAATTAAATATATTAATTGAAATACACTTCCATCGAGTCTTATTTAGTCTCTTCCTATTTATTAACAATAGGCTTCAGAAGCATATTAACACCACCTGGTTAAAAAGTGCTACAACTGCAATGGACTTGGCAATGTCACCAACATGAATTTACATAAGTGTACTTTCAAAACTTTTTTAGAAATGCATCTCTGAGCTAAATTTTAGAAGAAATATGAGGCGCGATTCAGTTTGAACGTGTTTTATTTTGATCCATATGCATATAGAAATGCATTTTGAAGGACATTTTTGAATTTTTATAAGGTATTTTTCAACCACAAAGGGTGTGTTAAGAAACTCCCAAAAGTTTGATGGATGGCAACGATTAAGTAAAAAGGTTTAGCTTAAATTGCATTTGAACACATAAATGGCAACGACTAAGTATTAGTATATTTTCAAAATTGGTACAAATGTATAAAATCAAAAGGTAGAAAAAATATGAAGATATTGTGTATTGGTATATTTATGAAGAGCCTACATGAGACAGCGTGGGAAGGCCAATGAGGTAACACCTCCCACAATTCCTTTATGATTGATTGCTCATCCTTTAGATTGATCGTTTTTCCTTTAGATCAATTGTCTGTTTAATATATGTGATGTCCATTCCTCAAATACGTCGCCCACTTTTGGGGTAACTTGCTCGGATCGGGAAAAGGTGAGAAGCGATATGTCCCTAGTCCACAACAGAGAGGAAGAAGTTATGGGGAAATAAATCACACTCTCCTGAATAATAGGGGATCAATTGTCTACTTTCACCTTCTCTAAGAAGTGATTGCTACTTCCTAGACGTCTCAGATCCAGGTCCAAAGGCTTTTAAAAATACTTCAACCTAGAGGTTAATAGGGACAATCTCATATTCACACAAATACTATATACACATAGTTTCTCACCTCCCTACGTAAGTTAGTTATGAACCCCACAAAAAAACCCAAAAGCCTTATTTCAACATTTAATTAGATTATTGTCCTCACGTTCGATCTTACTGTCCATCATGGTGAACAAAAAGATAACCTCTCCAGCTAGCAAAGAATCTGAATGCGGGGAAAGTGCCAAGACAGAGATGTGCGCTGCCATGAACGGCCTACATCACTGGAACCAAACTTTGGAGTATAACGTCCTTTATTTCCAGCAGAGCCAACAAGAGGTTGAACGTACAAAATATGTGGAGATGTTAGCCCTAGCCTCTCTTAGATGAGATATAGGAGGCACCTCGTCCTATATAATTTTAAGCCTCCTTCTTTGGCTAAGTTTGATAGGAGCAACAACACGTATGAATATGTCCCCTCCATTAACACACAGATGGAAATCATAGGAGCTCTTTACTCCTTGAAATGCAAGCTCCTCTCTGGAACCTTCAAAGATGTGTCCCTAAGGTGGTATATAGGCCTTCCTCGACCCTTCATTACCAACTATCAAGATTTGGTAAAGAAACTATTCCACCAGTTTACAACAAGCAGGCACAAAAAGATGGCCGCCACCAGCGTCTTCAACATTCGTCAAGGCCCCTTTGAATCTAGAGAGATAACCTTGCTGGCTTCAATGAGGCGACCATCAAGTTCGTTCACCCAAACTAGGAAATGTTCGTGGGAGCATTTCAAAATGGCCTCACGGGAGGACATTTGAATGAATCCCTCCCCCAGAGGCCCCTCTTCCTCGATTAAAGTAGTGTCACGTGTAGAATGTTATTTATAGGGTGAGGAAATCAATGGTGAAAAGAAGGGCAAAGATGCGAAAGAGAATACTTCTAATACTAACTAAAGGATAGAAAAACACTTAGAAAGGGGGGTTTGAATAAGTGTAGTTTTAAAACTCTTAAGATAAAAACAATTTGCACAATGATTTTTATCCTGGTTCGTTGTTAACTAAACTACTCCAGTCCACCCCCTTGGAGTGATTTACCTCATCTGAGGATTTAATCCACTAATCACACAAGATTACAATGGTTTTCCACTTAGATAACCTCTAAGTCTTCTAGAGTATTCTGATCACAACCTGATCACTCTAGGAACACAATGCTTAGATACCCTCTAAGACTTTCTAGAGAATCTGATCACAACTTGATCTCCTCTAGTTCTTACAAATGAATGTAAACAAATTCTTATAAGAGTTACAATGCTTCTTAATAAGCTATTATCACAACTGTGATTTTTCTCTTAAGTTTAAGCTTAATCTCACTAAGATATTACAACAGTAATGAAGTGAGGTTGAAGATGAAGTTTGAGAGTTTTGGAATTTGACAGCGTTTCTGTATGTTTGCGCAAAGTGTTGTATTCAGCTTCTCATCAGAAATTCTATTTATAGTCGTTTGAGAAGATGACCGTTGGGAGCATTTAATGCGTTGCGTGATCCGTACAGCATTGCATTTAATGTTTCACTCTTTTGTTAACTACCTTGAGCCTTGCTTTTGCTGTGTCTACTGATGTTGCCTTTAATAGCTTCTAACGTTTCTTTTGTCAGTCAGCGTAGCTTGCCATCTTGTACTTGCTTCTGATCTGATGTTTGTGTAAACAACGTTTGAATATCATCAGAGTCAAACAACTTGGTGCAGAGCATCTTCTTGTCCTCTGACCTTGAAGTGCTTCTAGCGTGATACCATGAGAACTTCAGTGCTTCTGCTTCTGATCTCAAGTTCTTCTGATGCTTCAATAGACCATGTTCTGATTCTGCTTGACCATCTTCTGATGTCTTGCGAGAGCATGTTCTGATGTTGCATACTTGAACCTTCTGAGTCAGTGCTTCTTGCGCTGAATTTGTGCATACTCTTTATATATTTCCTGAAATGGAAATTGCATAGGATTAGAGTACCACATTATCTCAAGCAAAATTCATATACATTGTTATCATCAAAACTAAGAATATTCATCAGAACAAATCTTGTTCTAACAATCTCCCCCTTTTTGATGATGACAAAAACATATATAAATGATATGAATTTGCAATCAGAATATCAGACGGCTAAAGATAATTACACAGTTATAGCATAAGCATATAAACATAGTGTGTGAATATGTCTCCCCCTGAGATTAACAATCTCCCCCTAAGATAAATAATCTCCCCCTGAAATAAATACTGGAAGAAATTTATAAATAAAGGACTTCCCTGAGTATTTTCCATTTCAGTTGAGACGATCACATATGCTTAGATCTTCAGAACATTCAGAGCTTCTGCTTCTTGCTTCCATAGGACAGCTTCAGAGCTTGAATTTCTTCTTGAATCATTGCATGCTAGATTGTATCAGAACATTGTTGAATGTACCAGAGCATCATCAGAGCATCTTCTACATCCTGAAATGTTTCAGAACAAACTAAACGAAAAAAGTCAGAGCATGAATGAATCATAACATAAAATATGTAACAGAGCATATAGTATGTGTTAGAGCATAAAATAGATTGTATCAGAACACATAAAATGCATCAGAACATAAAATATGTATCAGGGCACATAGAAAAAATGTATCAGAACATATAAGGAGTAAGAATGTGTTAGAGCATATTCTATCACAAGAATATCAGAACATTCTTCCTTCTTGCTTCTGATCTTGAAGCTTCACAGCACTCAGCTTGCTTCAATTTCCATGAGCTTGTTTCTAGATAGAATTGCTTTTCCTCATGTCTTTGCTTCTCATGTTGAGCTTTTTAGAATGTCTTCAATCCTGCAAAACACTCAAAGACATAGAACTTGCAAATTCTGTTAGAAATGTGGAGACTTACTCCCAGCAACTGATAATATAAATCAGATCATTTATCATATTTTCTCCCCCTTTTTGTCATAACATCAAAAAGCATAAAAGATTCAGATGAAAAAACAAACAATATGAGAGAAAATAAAAGATTTTCATTCATCAGAATTAATCAGAAGATACAAAAGGAGATGCAAGAAGACAGATGCAAGAAAAAGGAGACAACAAGGACACAAAAGACTACGACTAGCCTAGCTTAGACATAATCTTGGCCAGCATGTCATGAATCCCAGCAGTGCTTTCATTCTGATTCTTCATGAAGTCTTTGAACTCTTCATGTGCTACATCATGCTTATCCAGACGAGAAGCAAGAGCTTCTTGATTCTGTTGAAGAGCCTTGATAGCGTTCACCAGAGCAGAGGGTTCAGCAGAAGAAGATTCACGGCTATCATTCAGAAGGATAGCATTACCAGCAACAGCATCTACACTGAGAATATCATCTTCAGCAGGATGAATCTCAGCATCTTCCATCTCAATATCTGAGTCTGACTCAGAAACAACTTCAGCATATTCTGGATCAGGGATCTCAGAATCTTCATTCTCCAAGGCTTGAAGAATATCAGCAAGATTCTTTGGAGGAACGGGAGCAGCAACTTCTGACGGGTAGATAACTTCAGGAATAACCATATCTGGTGCTTCCTCAGAAGGATTCATCCTTAACCAGTTGAATAACCATTGGAAGTCTCCAGTCAGAACCGGATATTGAGGCTTCCAAACAACCATAGTCAGACATGGTTCATCTTCCAACTCATCAGTGAACTTCTTTTCCTCAAGAGCTCTACAGCTTCTGATGGAATGATAGTACTTGCCATCATCAAGATCCAAGTAGTATCCAGAAGATCCAAATGCTTCAGCAACACATCTTCTCTGGATTTTCAGTGCATCATTCCAAGACTCTCTTCTGAAGCGATTCCATAAGCTTCGAGTAGCAGCATGATCCAGCTTGGAGTCATAAGCAGCTCTCAGAACTTCCATTCTATTTTTGAACTTTAAGCTGAACAGAGCAAAATCAATAGGAATGGTGGGTTCAGGAGGGTTAAAAGTAAAGCAAAAGTCAGGGTAAAGAAGAGAATAGGGGTTGGATTCTCTGTCAGATAAGGAAAGAGTATCAGAAGGTGGAGATTCTGTGGTGAGGGTGGATGAAGAGGGGATATCAGAAGGTGTTGGGGGACAAACGTTTAGTGGTTGGGGGTTAAGAATAATAGGAGAAGGAGGTGGTTGGATACTGTTTGTGATGGTGAGAGTATTTTGAGGGTCAGGAGAAGGAGGCCTTTGCCTAGAGGAATTGCCAGCTCTTAAAGCACGGAAAGTATCCCTGATGAGCTTCTCTCGATATTCCTTGGAATTTACTTTGACAGGATCATAAGTAATCTTCTGCTTCTTAGCTTGCTTAGCTTCTTCTTCTAAAGCTTTTCTCTTCAGCCTTGCTTCTTTCTTCTTCTGTTCCTTCTGCTGTAGCTCAGCCAAAGAAGGAAGCACTCTTCCTCGAATCCATGCTGGATCAACAGAAGATTGAGCTTTTACAGAAGCTTCCAAATAACGCTTAACAGCCTTGTTAAGCTCTTCTTTGAATAAGGAGGCAAAGCCTTCAACAGGAACCCTTCTGGTCAGAATATCTGGAAATATTCTTGGAATAGAAGTTACCTTCTCAATAAGACGCATCCTTTGTAGATCAAAACCATTCATAACATGACCTTGAATGACACCAAAGAACCTGGACGTTCCAATAGTTCTTAGAGGATCCAACAAGTCACTTTCTATCAGAATGTCTGAAATCATTCTGGCGAAAGGAATAGCATTTCTCTTGAAGTCTGGAAACTTCTTGCGTTCTTCATCTCGTGATTCTTCAATACTTGTTTTCAAATTCTAAAATAGAATGTTTGAGATGTTAACTTCAATTCCTCTTCCAATGCAGAAGAGAGCATACTTATGATCCGGATTGATGTAAGTTGAGGTAAAAGATCTCTTTCTATGATAGAGAGATCCTAGAATAATCTCAGCCCAAACTTTGTAGAACGGCTTTAACAACCCAGTTTGATGAGATGCAATACCAGAAGCATTAGATATTAGTCTCTCAACTGTTATCCAACAAACTCTACCAGAAAGAGCACCTGTACATCCTTCTTCATCATCCAGATTGTACAACTTTCTGATTAACTTCTCAGTTATCACAACTTCATGCCCTAACACGAAGGAGATGATTGCAGTTGGGGTAACCGTTGCATGAGCCCATAAATCTTTTACTAATGCAGGATAAATTGGTCCAACCAATCTATCAAGGTAGTTTGACCAGCCTTGTGCCATTGTCTCAGCATCAGTGTTGAAACCATGTAATCTTAGATTTTCAAAATCTACCGAAGATTCACACAGAACTTCCAGTTCATTTGAAGGAATGGAACATGTCTTCAATGGAGCATAACCATACTTGCGATGAACAAGATGAGTAGAAGACATTTCTTCTTTACTAGCGGAACTTGATGAAGAAAGCATGGAGATATACTGAAGATTCGGTTACGAACTAGGGTTTATGCAGAAAAAGAAAGAGGGAGATGAATGAAGAGAGAGAATGTAAAAAGACTGAAATGAATGTGAGATGAGTATATAAAGGGACGGATTTGAAATGAAATGCAATAGTGTTTGAATGAATATGATTACAAAAAACATGGAATCAAATGCATTTAATGAGAGATGACGTTAGGAGAGATAAAGTGAAAATTGAAATGATTTGCACAGTTACCTAAGGCGGCGTCTCCTCAACTGTACGCATGCTTGTCCAAAAAGAGTGAACGCGTGTTCATTTTCTGGAAAGCTGGTGACAGCTGTTTTGCTTTAAAGGAACTTCTGAATCAACTTAGATAATGAAACGTCGGAGATGACTGAATCAGAACTTCTAATTGATCACCATCAGAACTTCTTATAAGAAGATAACACAAGGTCATTTCAGAACTAATCCATACATCAGGACTTCTCATCTTCTCATTCTCGGCATAAATCCATACTGATATTCTTCAGAATGAACTTAAACCTATCTTCAACAAGGGGTTTTGTAAAGATATCAGCCCATTGATGGTCTGTATCCACAAAGTTTAAAGAAAGAACACCCTTCTGAACATAGTCCCTAATGAAATGATGTTTAATCTCAATATGTTTAGCTTTGGAATGTAAGATAGGATTCTTAGATAAACATATAGCAGAAGTATTATCATAGAAGATAGGAATGTTACTCTCATATATCTGATAATCTTCTAACTGACTCTTCATCCAGAGCATTTGTGTGCTACAACCAGCAGCAGCAACATATTCTGCTTCTGTTGTTGAGAGGGCAATGGTAACTTGCTTCTTGCTGTACCAGGAGATCAGGTGACTTCCAAGAAATTGACAACTTCCAGAAGTGCTTTTCCTTTCAACTCTATCTCCAGCATAGTCAGCATCACAAAATCCTACTAAGTTGTACTCTTTAGATCTTCTGTAGACTAAACCAACATTATTAGTACCTTTCAGATACCTCAGAATTCTCTTAACAGCTGTTAAGTGAGATTCTCTGGGATCTGATTGGAATCTTGCACACAAACAAACACTGAATAAAATGTCAGGTCTAGAAGCAATTAAATATAGAAGAGATCCAATCATACCGCTGTACAACTTCTGATCAACCTTCTTACTTACCTCATCCTTACCTAGGACACACGTTGGATGCATAGGAGTTTTGGCTTCTTTGCTTTCAGAAAGATTAAACTTCTTCAGAAGTTCTTTCACATACTTCGTTTGATGAACATATGTTCCATCAGAAGTTTGATTGATTTGAATCCCAAGGAAGTACTTGAGTTCTCCCATCATACTCATCTCGAACTCGGCCTGCATAGACCTAGCAAACTCCACTTCTCCCTTCTCACTTAGCTTGTTTCTAAAAACCCACTTTGTACCAATGATGTTAAATCCTTTTGGTCTAGGAACAAGATCCCATACATCATTCCTTGTAAACGGATTTAGTTCCTCTTGCATGGCAATTATCCAGTCTACATCTTCTAGAGCTTGATCAACAGAAGTTGGCTCGATCAAAGAAATAAGACCTAATTGACATTCTGCATTGTTCTTAAGGAATGCTCTTGTTCTGATAGGATCATCCTTCTTTCCAAGAATGACATCTTCTGAGTGAGCAGAGGTGAGTCTAGAAGATCTTCTGACTGTGGGCTCTTCAGAAATTATGAGATTCCCTAAAGACGCAGCAACTTGATCTTCTGATCCTTTGCTTCTGGGATTTTTAGCTTCTCAAACTTTGCTTCTTGGTTCTTCAGCTTCTGATATATCAATATCTATATCTGCAAAATTCTCAAACTGCTTTGGCTTTTCAAGACCAAGTTTATCATCAAATCTGATATTGATTGATTCTTCTATAACCAATGTTTCAGTATTGTATACTCTGTAGCCTTTAGAGCGTTCAGAATATCCAAGAAGGAAACATTTTTGTGCCTTAGAATCAAACTTACCAAGATGATCTTTAGCATTCAGAATGAAACAAACACATCCAAAAGGATGAAAATATGAAATGTTGGGCTTTCTGTTCTTCCACAATTCATAAGGAGTCTTATTCGGAATAGGTCTTATAGAGATTCTATTCTGAATTTAACATGCAGTATTTATTGCTTCTGCCCAGAAGTGCTTGGCCATATTGGTTTCATTTATCATGGTTCTAGCCATTTCTTGTAGAGTCCTATTCTTTCGTTCTACAACTCCATTTTGCTGTGGAGTTCTAGGACAAGAGAAATCATGGGCAATACCATTTTCTTTGAAGAACTCCTCAAAGAATCTGTTCTCAAATTCACCACCATGATCACTTTTGACTTTTATGATTTTGCACTCCTTCTCAGTTTGAATCTGAGTGCAGAATTCAAAGATCACTGCATGAGACTCATCCTTGTGTTTTAAGAACTTTACCCATGTCCAGCGGCTATAATCATCTACGATAACTAATCCATATTTCTTCCCTCTGACAGATGCTGTTTTGACTGGGCCAAACAGATTAATGTGCAGATGTTCTAACGGCCTGGAGGAAGAAACAAAATTCTTAGATTTGAATGCAGGTTTGGAGAACTTGCCCTTCTGACATGCTTCACAAAGAGCATCTGATTTGTATTTCAGATTAGGGAGTCCTCTGACCAGATTTAGTTTGTTAATCTGAGAAATCTCTCAAACTAGCATGTCCTAATCTTCTGTACTAGACCCATTGCTCTTCGGAAACAGACATAAGGCAAGTCACCTTCTGCTTCTCAAGATCAGAAAGATCAATCTTATAAATGTTGTTCTTTCTCTTGCCTGTAAATAGGATTGAGCCATCCTTCTGACTTACAGCCTTGCAAGACTTTTGATTGAAGATTACGTCATAACCATTGTCACTTAATTGACTTATGGACAATAAGTTATGCGCTAATCCTTCTACAAGAAGTACATTAGATATGGAAGGAGAGTTACCAATACTTATGGTTCCAGAGCCAATTATCTTGCCCTTCTGATCTCCTCCAAACTTAACTTCTCCACCAGACTTAAGTACCAGGTCTTGGAACATAGACCTTCTTCCCGTCATGTATCGTGAGCACCCAAAGTCCAGGTACCATGACATGTTGTGCTTTGTCTTCTTTGCTGTCAAGGATATCTGCAACAGAAATTATCTTCTCCTTAGGTACCCACAACTTCTTGGGTCCTTTCTTGTTAGTTTTCCTCAAGTTCTGATTGAACTTGGGTTTAGCATAATAAACAACAGGAGGTACAGCATGATATTCTTTAGGTTTAGCAGCATGATATTTTCTAGGTTGTGTCACATGCTTCTTAGTGTGTGTAGCATGAAAGCTTTTGGCATGTGAAGTGAGCCTAATATCATGTGAGTGGCCATATTTGAACTGATCATACAATGGCTTGTATGTGATTTTCATATCATCTACAGGTTCAAATTTGTGTGGGGTATCACCCTCATAGCCAACGCCAATCCTTTTGTTTCCAGAAACACCATATATCATAGAAGCAAGATGACTTCTGCCAATATTTCTAGATAAGAACTTTCTGAAGCTCGAGTCATATTCTTTCAGAATATGATTGAGACTAGGAATTGATTTTTCTGAGTCAGAAGGAGATCCAATATCTTTGGATAATTTTAAAACTTTTTTCTTCAGTTCAAAATTTTCCACTTCCAGCTTCTTAGTTTCAGAATCAAATAGCTTTTTCAGCTTTTTGTATTTGATACTAAGATGAGCCTTGATTTCCAGAAGTGTTGTTAAACTGGAAACTAACTCTTCTCTAGATAGTTCAGAAAATACCTCTTCAGAATCTGATTCTGATGTAGATTCTGATCCATCATCAATTGTGGCCATCAGTGCAATGTTTGCCTGCTCGCCTTCAGAGTCTGATTCTGATTCTGAATCTGAATCATCCCATGTTGCCATAAGACCTTTCTTCTTATGAAACTTCTTCTTGGGATTCTCCTTCTGAAGTTTTGGACACTCATTCTTGTAGTGACCAGGCTCATTGCATTTATAGCATGTGACCTTCTTCTTGTCAGATCTTCTACTTCCAGAAGATTCTCCACGTTCAGGCTTCTTAGAGCTTTTGAAGTTCTTGAACTTCCTATGCTTGCTCTTCTAGAGTTGGTTTACCCTTCTGGAGATCATGGACAGTTCATCTTCTTCTTCTGATTCTAATTCTTCAGAATCTTCTTCTTCAGCCTGAAAAGCGTTAGTGCATTTTTTATAATTAGATTTTAATGCAATAGACTTACCTTTCTTCTGAGGTTCATTAGCATCCAGCTCAATTTCATGACTCCTCAGAGCACTGATCAATTCTTCAAGAGAGACTTCATTCAGATTCTTGGCAATCTTGAAAGCAGTCACCATAGGACCCCATCTTCTTGACAAGCTTCTGATGATCTTCTTGACATGATCAGCCTTGGTGTATCCCTTGTCAAGAACTCTTAATCCAGCAGTTAGCATTTGAAATCTTGAGAACATTTTCTCAATGTTTTCATCATCCTCCATCTTGAAGGCTTCATATTTCTGGATCAAGGCAAGAGCTTTGGTCTCCTTGACTTGGGCATTTCCTTCATGAGTCATTTTCAATGATTCATATATGTCATAGGCAGTTTCTCTGTTTGATATCTTCTCATATTCAGCATGAGAAATAGCATTCAGCAGAATAGTACTACACTTGTGATGATTTTTGAATTCTTTCTTTTGATCATCACTCATTTCTTGTCTTGTCAGCTTTACTCCTATAGTTTTCACTGGATGTTTGTAACCATCCACCAGAAGATCCCATAAGTCACCATCTAGACCAAGAAAGTAGCTTTCAAGTCCATCTTTCCAATATTCAAAGTTTTCACCATCGAATACTGGTGGTCTAGTATAACCATTGTTACCATTTCCATTGTATTGCCCAGCAGAGCCAGATGTAGATGTAGGTGTTGGATCTTCACCAGCCATCTTGACTTAAGCGTTTTTCTCTTCCTGAATCTTTTCTAAACACGGTTAAGTGCTTGCACCTTAGAACCGGCGCTCTGATACCAATTGAAGGATAGAAAAACACTTAGAAAGGGGGGTTTGAATAAGTGTAGTTTTAAAACTCTTAAGATAAAAACAATTTGCACAATGATTTTTATCCTGGTTCGTTGTTAACTAAACTACTCCAGTCCACCCCCTTGGAGTGATTTACCTCACCTGAGGATTTAATCCACTAATCACACAAGATTACAATGGTTTTCCACTTAGATAACCTCTAAGTCTTCTAGAGTATTCTGATCACAACCTGATCACTCTAGGAACACAATGCTTAGATACCCTCTAAGACTTTCTAGAGAATCCGATCACAACTTGATCTCCTCTAGTTCTTACAAATGAATGTAAACAAATTCTTATAAGAGTTACAATGCTTCTTAATAAGCTATTATCACAACTGTGATTTTTCTCTTAAGTTTAAGCTTAATCTCACTAAGATATTACAACAGTAATGAAGTGAGGTTGAAGATGAAGTTTGAGAGCTTTTAGAATTTGACCGCGTTTCTGTATGTTTGTGCAAAGTGTTGTATTCAGCTTCTCATCAGAACTTTTATTTATAGGCGTTTGAGAAGATGACCGTTGTGAGCATTTAATGCGTTGCGTGATCCGTACAGCATTGCATTTAATGTTTCACTCTTTTGTCAACTACCTCGAGCCTTGCTTTTGCTGTGTCTACTGACGTTGCCTTTAATAGCTTCTAACGTTTCTTTTGTCAGTCAGCGTAGCCTGCCATCTTGTACTTGCTTTTGATCTGATGTTTGTGTAAACAACGTTTGAATATCATCAGAGTCAAACAGCTTGGTGCAGAGCATCTTCTTGTCCTCTGACCTTGAAGTGCTTCTAGCGTGATACCATGAGAACTTCAGTGCTTCTGCTTCTGATCTCAAGTTCTTCTGATGCTTCAATAGACCATGTTCTGATTCTGCTTGACCATCTTCTGATGTCTTGCGAGAGCATGTTCTGATGTTGCATACTTGAACCTTTTGAGTCAGTGCTTCTTGCGCTGAATTTGTGCATACTCTTTATGTATTTCCTGAAATAGAAATTGCATAGGATTAGAGTACCACATTATCTCAAGCAAAATTCATATACATTGTTATCATCAAAACTAAGAATATTGATCAGAACAAATCTTGTTCTAACACTAACAACTCACAGAAGGCGTGAATTACTCACTACACCTCGCCCATCAAAGATAGGACTACATACAATTGGAGACAAAAATCCATAGAGAACTTCATGCCCCTAAACACTTTATGTGAGAAAATATGGAGAGAATTATTCCACATGCACGACATCCCACAACCGTCAGCTCCGAAGACATGTGTCATGGAACTATACCCGAGTAGATGGTGCAAACTCCACAAGAAGTAGACAATGCTTGATCTAACTCAAGAAGGAGATAGTGTGGTATGATATTAACTCAAGAAGGAGATACAGTGCTTCATCCAAGAGGGCCACCTGAAGAAGTATGTCAAGGGCTACTCCACTCAAAGGCCATGAGTATCCAACTCTCGGGGGTGGGATACCTCGGAGAGTCCTAGGTCCAAGAAGAGAAAGAAACCAAGCAAGGTAGGCATTTAAAATTCTGGTCTTCAGATCTCAGATGTCCTAAGAGATGTCGAGACAGTGATCTCTGAATAACATACAATGGCCAAATATCCATGATTTAAAAACAATGCTGAAAAGTAATTACACACAGAATAGTTAGCCCAATTCGATGTACAACAACATCTACTTTGGGGCTACCAAGCCAGGAAGGAAATCCACTATTAGTAGTATCAATTCAAATTACAATGCAAACAACTTCCGCTTCACATGTAAACAACCTTTAGTTTACTGACTTCTCACTCAATCCCTACCCAATGCAACTTCTACCTAGAAAATTCCTAGATATGAGAAACCCCTCTCACTTCCAGTCACCGCAATGATGTATCACAATAACAATCCTAGTTACTAGTATTGATAGCTCTTCACCTTAATCTTCAATTACAAGAAATACTAGATTAAGAACCTCCTAATCAAGAATACTTGATCTTGCTTTAAAGTTTCGATCAAGAACAATAGCTTGAACCACAAGCGACACACACTTAGATGAATGAATCAACGATACCTAAGTGACACACATACATTCAATACTTAACAGCTTATGAATGCATGTCAGAACTTACAACTCAAAATCAGTCATACTCTTCTATCAAGATGATATTAGAGAGGCTCACAATAAACATACAAACCCTAACCTATTACACCGTAAGCTCTACCTTCAAACAGATGTGTAGTCCTTTATTTAAAGCACATATCTAGCATGGACTTGGGCTTTAAAACGCAGCAGGGAGATTGCTAGAAACCTGAATTCTTGTTCAACTGTATCGACTGACAGAATAGTCATTTCTGTTGTAGCTTTTGAAAGAGGAAACCTTGATCCCATAATCATTGAGCCAGTGACATGTATGTATGCATATGGTCTAATGTGAAGCCTAAGCCAGTTAGAAAATATAGGAGGACAAATTTTGGGGTGCAACATGTGAAGAAAGAGATAGTGAGAGAGAAGAGAATGAGAGAGAGAGAATTGAAGACGGGAATAATATTTTACACTACTATTAATGAGGATGTCTCAAAGACATTTACACAAACATTATAAAATAATTAGGGCACATAACACACAATCCAAAAGCAACAAAAATTAAAAAGTTGCGCTTGTAGTCGGTTACATAAAAGTGTAACCGGTTACTGCGAATATGTAATCCGTTACGCCAATTGCAGAAACATTTTTTTCTCCTTCCAAATGTGTTTTTTACTAAGCTGTAACTGATTACACCCGTGTTAATCGGTTACTTGAATTACTTACTTTACATTTAAAAAAAATCATTTCATTAACTTATTGGTCCATGGTGTAAGTTCATACAATAATAAGTTATAAAAATAATTTAATTATATGTAGTTAATTAGTTTAACTTGATAGATTTAAATGACTATATATATAGCTTGAAGTCTAATAATTTTAAATATATAAGCTTTTTCAAATACTCTAAACTGTTTATTTTTATAAATAAATAAATCTAACTTACTTGACTTGAGTCTCAAGTAAACTCAAACATAAACGTTAGTCAATCAAGATGATATATTTTCACTCCCCATAGTGCAAAATATAATACTCATGTAAAAACTTGTGCATAAAACAAATCTAAATAAAATCTTTCAACTTCCGTTTATAATAAAAATTAAATTCAAAGTCAATGAAGTATCTTTCTCTCATATTACATGCTTCATTTGAAACATTTACTTGTGTTAAATTATTGATCTCTTCATATTAATGAAATATTAATTTGTTTTTTAATTTCTTCATATTCTCAATGATATATTAATGTTTTTATAAACAACATTCTTATTCATGTATTTCGATTCATAATAATATTAATTACCAAAAAAAAATCTATAAAAGTGTTTTTTAATTCCCGTTAGATCGCCGAAAGCTCTAGAAGGATAATGATGAACACAGATCGGTTCCGGACAAACATAAACCCTCTTCCTAACTTCCTTACTCGACCTCTGCCTCAGTTTCCACGGCAGGTTATGATCTCTCCTATGAAGTTGAAGATTCTGATCCCTCTGAAAACCTTTGTTGCATATTTCACACACAAATCTATTCGTCGCTAACAGAGTAGTCGGAGACAAAGCTATCACCTATGCTTCCGGATCTTCAACAATAAAAATAATATTAATTACCAAAAAAATCTATAAAACAAAATTAATATATAATTTATATATACCTGGCATTTCTGGGAGGTTTCGTTTTTTCTTAGTGGGGTTTGGAGGGGTTGTTTGGTTGTTATGGTTATTGTTATTATTGTTACCGGAGGAAGAGATGCTAGCTGATCCTCCTGAAGGTGTAGAAACATTGTCTAAATCAACCATCGGAACAAAACTAAACTAAACCTACCTATAGGTGAAAAGCTTGAACAACAATCTTTGTACAAAGAAGGAAAAAATTTAGATGCATTAACAACACAATCTCACACAGGAACTTTTTGATTTTTTTTAGGGTTTCTATTTTTTTTCTTCTGAGCTTTTGGTTTGTTTTTCTCTTTATCTTTATCTATATCCACCGGTCAACCTGCTAAGGTTTTTAATTTTTAATTTTATTTATTTTACGTTACCTTCATGAATCTGAATCGCCATAGGAATGTAGGCTTTGGCAATCTGGAGAGATCCAAGGCAGAATAAATAATATGATAACCAATAAGTGAAGAAAGCCACATGCTCCTCGTCAGAGACTTCATCCGAATCCTTATCTTGGTGATCCTGGATGTACTTGGTTATAGTGGCAATGCTGAAATTAAATTCCATTTGAGTCGAAAGAGTGGGGTCGAAGACTTCCCCCAAAGGCGAAAGTCCTGTAATGGCAGCCACGTCGAAGAGAGTGGGAGTCATCATCCCACAAGGGAAGTGGAAGGTGTTGGTTGAACCCTCCTAGAAGAAGATTGAGGCAAGCAGCATGCAAGGTTCACCCTGTGAGTAGTCCTTGACAGCTAAATAGCGTCGAAGATTCTCAATTCTTCCCACATTTGTTGTTTTTTTGCTTGAACTTTGTCAAGCCAAGCTAGAAAATCTTTGTTGCCTGGAGGAGGAGTCGAACGAAAAACTCTCATAGAAGGATCCATAAACTTTAGTTCCAATTGGAGGTTCTTTTCAAATGCTACAGGCATGGTAGACGAGAAAGCAGGAAAGAATTTTTGGACCATTTTGGGGTGTGAGCGATGATCTGGGTATGGGCCTGAGAAGGCCAAAAGTTTATCAGCAGCTTGAAACGGTATTAGCATTTGGCTTTTCCAAATGGTAACCTTAGCCTCATTAGCAAAAGTTTGAGGAACAAACTCCAAGCCTTTCTCTTCATCTTCACGAGAGATAATGGTCGCCAATGAGTTAGATCCAGTGTCGCAAACGGTAGTGTTGGTAGCCATGGTTGATAGTAAGAAAGTTTTTAGGATCAAAAAGAAAACTGGTACTGAAAAAACGAAGAAGAAGAAAATGAGGTTGAAAGATAAGGAGAAGGAAGGTTTTTATAGGGGGAGATTCTATGTGTGACGTCAGCAAGGGGTGAGATTTGGAAAGCAAACGTCGTTTCAGAAAATTGTCTTGGAAAATGAAGTAAAGAAGTGGGAGAAACAGTTAATAGCCCACTACCTAGGATTTAGGTAATGATTAATGTGTTGGGAATTGTAACGTAATTATGGCGTTGGCAGAGTTTGAAAGTCGAAATACTGACGAATTCAAAATGCCATCTTCTCTCCTTCCCTATTTTCAGTCGAAAGTGGCCTTTTGGGGGGCAATTTGTTACCCTAAGATTTCGACTTTCTATTTTGGGTTGGCATTTAAATAATGGGAGAAGGAAAGTACAAGTTTAGTCGAAGACTAAGGAAGCATTTCTTCTTGTTCTGAAGGGGACTTAGCGATATAAAAGAATTGAGAACTTTGTCAAAATAGTGGGTCAAAGTTGAAAGTTTAAGAGGTTAAAAGAAACGGTTCTGGACAGTTTTCTCGTCAGAATACGTGGAGTCTTCTCAAAGAAAATGTTGCATGGTTGGGACACGTGGCGACGTATTATTAGTCGACTGTTAGGACAGTTTGTTTCAGAATTTCTATTTAAGCAAATTTATGTCAGTAGTTTAAGGGTCCGCATTTCTACATCACAAAAGACAAAACTCAATCTCTGCACACAAAATGAGAAACGAGTGTAATTTTCTAGAAATGTACGTATGCGTACCAGATTAATTATTATGCAATCATTTTAATATTCCAGTTTGTCTTTCACATATATTTATTGCTTTCTTTTAGTGCCTTTATTTCAGTCAAGTTTTATATTCTGCGTTATTTCTTTCATTTACTTTCAAGTCTTCCGCATTTAATACAAATCAAAGTTACACGAAACAAGAACATAGCAATAAGTCCTGAGATTTACTAGTTGATTCTGTAAAATAACCTTTAAAAAAGAAACTAGCGTTTGTTTACCGAATTTCTGGATAAACAGTTACACATTTAGGACAAATTAGTTATGTCTCCATACTTGATGTGGATAGAGAGATTTGAAATTGTGGCAACGTGGGCTACCTCTCTCCTCTTCCTCTTCACGACTTCTTCCCCTCGTACATGGAGATCTCCGTTTCGCTTTCACAAGAACTCTCCTATTTAAACCCTTTATATCTGAAACTATACAAATAAACAAATATTATACACAAAAACAAACAATTCTATAAAAGCATTTTTGCATAACATGGTGTAAATGATATTATGGGGAATGAAGTTTACTTACATGAATAAATTTGAGAGGCATCATTAATGTTCCTTGCTAATGCCATGGATGAAAAATCCAACATACAGAAAAAAAGAACTAAAAAAATTAGTGAACATTTCTTTAAAGCCATTATTTTTCCTAGCTTATTTCACAATGAACTCGTCACATGCTATTAGTTTATATAATCCAAAATCGATGGCTGCTTGACTTTTCAAAGCTTAACGTGTTGACTGAGTATTTTTTAAATATTAATTCCTAGTATTTACTAGTGGTGTAGATTTGTATACTTATCCAGTCAAATAATAATAAATAGTAGTAATTAATTGTAGAGAGTTATCCACTAATTTTATAAAATGTTTGTATAAAATATTGTTGTAGAAATTTGGCTACCACTATAACTCGATCACATCTTCTCACAATCACAAATGTTAATCTTGCAAAAAATAAGACGTTAACTAAACCTGAGGCGTGTATGAACACTGTCCTTAAGGATTTATCCGCCTCATAAGCGCAAATTCCCCAGGATTCAACAGGTTCTTCTCAGATTCTCATTATCAATATGAGGTACCAGAACAACAAGAAATACTTTTTTAAAAGACTGGAAGATGTAACCAGAAAATTAAAAGAAAATAAAGTATAAAGAGATTTTTCCAATTAACACGTTAAGTGTTTTTATTTTTTCTACTATATCCAAAAGTAAAAGTGTAGGTATATATAAGAGAGGGAGAAAAATAGTGTTCAATGACTTGATTAAATTAAGTCATCATTATAATAAATTCATTATTGACCACATTAATTTTAATAAAAAAAATATTAATAATTTTCTTTGAAAATATATTTTCATATTTGTTACTTAAAATTTGAGACAAAAATTATTTAAAACTTTTGAAATATTATCAAAATTTACAACAATCCCCCACATATTTTAAAAGTTTTAAATAATTGGTTTAATGAAAAATAAAGGAAAAGAAAACTAACAATCATAAAAACAATTATTTTATGCACTTAATCATATTAAATTATAATTACTATTTTTTCTTTTTAATACTCACTTAAATGATCAACTCAGTTACAAAACAGTCAAAAACTTATTCTAACGATTTTTTTTATTTACAGAAGAACAAATATAATTAGTCTACATGAAGTTCTATGGAACAATTTATTCATCATATAAAATATATATTCATTTTAAAAACAATTATATATTAGTACATGTAAGCTATCTTCTCTACAAATTTCTTTCCATTTTATAAAAGACATAAAAGGACAAAACAAATATATGCATCTAAAATACATATAATGTAAATTTAATTATTAAAATAATATTATTGGTTATCAGTTAAATTTTTCATAAAATAAAAAGAAGATAAAATGGTGTACGTTAATAAATGACACAATTAGTGCTACGCTATAACAAGAGTATGATAGTTGCATATCGATAACATGATATCACTGCTCCAGATCATGATATAATGTTTATCTTTATAAATCTCTTTCCGTGGTCATCTTTGAAATCAGAGTTTGATTAATATAAAATAAATCCTTAAGATTGTTGTAGAAATTTGGCTACCACTATAACTCGATCACATCTTCTCACAATCACAAATGTTAATCCTGCAAAAAATAAGACGTTAACTAAACCTGAGGCGTGTATGAACACTGTCCTTAAGGATTTATCCGCCTCATAAGCGCAAATCCCCCAGGATTCAACAGGTTCTTCTCAGATTCTCATTATCAATCTGAGGTACCAGAACAACAAGAAATACTTTTTTAAATGACTGGAAGATGTAACCAGACAATTAAAAGAAAATGAAGTATAAAGAGATTTTTCCAATTAACACGTTAAGTGCTTTTATTTTTTCTACTATATCCAAAAGTAAAAGTGTAGGTATATATAAGAGAGGGAGAAAAATAGTGTTCAATGACTTGGACTAAATCAAGTCATCATTATAATAAATTCATTATTGACCACATTAATTTTAATAAAAAAAATATTAATAATTTTCTTTGAAAATATATTTTCATGTTTGTTACTTAAAATTTGAGACAAAAATTATTTAAAACTTTTGAAATATTATCAAAACTTACAACAGTCCCCCACATATTTCAAAAGTTTTAAATAATTGGTTTAATGAAAAATAAAGGAAAAGAAAACGGACAATCATAAAAACAATTATTTTATGCACTTAATCATATTAAATTATAATTACTATTTTTTCTTTTTAATACTTACTTAAATGATCAACTCAGTTACAAAACAATCAAAAACTTATTCTAACGATTTTTTTTTTACAGAAGAACAAATATAATTAGTCTACACAAAGTTCTATGGAACAATTTATTCATCCTATAAAATATATATTTATTTTAAAAACAATTATATATAATATACATTTATTTTAAAAACAATTATATATTAGTACATGTAAGCTATCTTCTTTACAAATTTCTTTCCATTTTATAAAAGACATAAAAGGACAAAACAAATATATGCATCTAAAATACATATAATGCAAATTTAATTATTAAAATAATATTATTGGTTATCAGTTAAATTTTTCATAAAATAAAAAGAAGATAAAATGGTGTACGTTAATAATTGACACAATTAGTGCTACGCCATAACAAGAGTATGATAGTTGCATATCGATAACATGATATCACTGCTCCAGATCATGAATAATGTTTATCTTTATAAATCTCTTTCCGTGATCATCTTTGAAATCAGAGTTTGATTAATATAAAATAAATCCTTAAGATTGTTGTAGAAATTTGGCTACCACTATAACTCAATCACATCTTCTCACAATCACAAATGTTAATCCTGCAAAAAATAAGACGTTAACTAAACCTGAGGCGTGTATGAACACTGTCCTTAAGGATTTATCCGCCTCATAAGCACAAATCCCCCAGGATTCAACAAGTTCTTCTTAGATTCTCATTATCAATCTGAGGTACCTGAACAACAAGAAATACTTTTTTAAATGACTGGAAGATGTAACCAGAAAATTAAAAGAAAATAAAGTATAAAGAGATTTTTCCAATTAACACGTTAAGTGTTTTTATTTTTTCTACTATATACAAAAGTAAAAGTGTAGGTATATATAAGAGAGGGAGAAAAATAGTGTTCAATGACTTGGACTAAATCAAGTCATCATTATAATAAATTCATTATTGACCACATTAATTTTAATAAAAAAAATATTAATAATTTTCTTTGAAAATATATTTTCATATTTGTCACTTAAAATTTGAGACAAAAATTATTTAAAACTTTTGAAATATTATCAAAATTTACAACAAATATTTATAAAAATACTTTGGTCCCTCACAAAAACTACTGAATTTAAATTAATCATTTAAAAAAACTCAATATAATCCCTTACAAAATTTAAATTTAAATAGTTCATATTAGTCTCTGTTTTAATATTTTTTTATTAAAAAACCATTTCATCAAATTATATGGTTCATGGTGTAAGTCTATACAATAATAAGTTATAAAAATAATATATTTATATTTAATTATATTTAATTAATTAGTTTAACTTGGTAGATTTAAATGACTATATATAGCTTGAAGTCTAATATTTGTAATTATATAAGCCTTTTCAAATACTCTGACCTGTTTATTTTTATAAAAAAAATCTAACTTACTTGACTTGAGTCTCAAGTAAACTCAAACATAAACGTTAGTCAATCAAGATGATATATTTTCACTCCCCATAGTGCAAAATATAATACTCATGTAAATACTTGTGCATAAAACAAATCCAAATAAAATCTTTCAACTGCCGTTTATAATAAAAACTAAATTCAAAGTCAATGAAGTATCTTTCTCTCATATTACATGCTTCATTTGAAACATTTACTTGTGTTAAATTATTGATCTCTTCATATTAATGAAATATTAATTTATTTTTTTAATTTCTTCATATTATCAATGATATATTAATGTTTTTATTAATATTCTTATTTCATGTATTTCGATTCATAAAAATATTTTAATAAAATACTTAAACACTACTATATACATATTCAAACAAAATTCAACTACTTTCATTTTATTTATTGCTATCATACTTAGAATATTCCTTAATGTAACAACCAATTCTCTTGCAAAATTAAATTTTAAAAAAATAACAATTTCATAATAATTGAGACTAGAAGGAGTAGTTCAAAATTTTACTTCTCAAATGGGTTTGGTTACTAATGCAACTTGGCTACTAAATAAAGCTATGCCTAAAGTAGGAATAGTTTGAGAATTTTCTATCTTGAAAAGAATATAGAATAATTACAATTTATAACATTTACGAAGAGCATTAATTCTTGCTAAAATTCAATCACGCATTAACTACCAAACTATGGGCAAAAGTAGAAATTCACATTGTGACAATAATTCCAACAACATCCAATGAAAACTTTTACTACTCTACTACTAGCATCCTAATTTATACCTACAGCTACGGACCAAACCAACCATCTGAAGCAATACATGATTTGATCAAAACTGTCCAAGAAACCAAAAACAAGACCGTGATCTTCAAACGACCCACTGTCGCTAAAACCTACGACAACCATATGCAAATGATGCACATACCCTTAATTTCTTACACAGGTTGTGTTGTCCAAACCAAGCATATTGTACCTGTGCCCTTGTTAAGGCCATATTTTCGTTTCCTTAAATGTATAGTCTTTTTTTTTGGGGGGAGGGGCAAGACAATTCAAAAAGACCCCATTTGCACATTGTTTGCATTGATCCATAGTTGTTGGTTGCATACTAATATATGCATTGCAATTTCAGAATATTCATATTCATAGACAACAAATGTAACTTTACAGCCAAAAATTTAGTAGTTGTTTTTGGAGCGAAAGTATCATGAGCTTCTACCAATATCTTTGCCGGAGTATTCTCCGTTACCGAAAGATGCGGCTGCTGTAGTAACATCCAAACCGCTGCTGCCGCCGATTGATGTGATAAGTGCTGACAAGCCTCCACCGGCGCTGCCGCCTGCAGCCATCCCCAATCCTAGAAAGTCGAGAGTTGTTTGCTTAGGACCAAACAATGACGGAGTCCCCAACATCAATTCCTTTAGTCCAGAGTCACTGTCACATGGAAGACCTAGTCCAAGTCCAGCGTGGACTAAACCAGCACTCTCCTGTTCCACTTGGCCGAGACCCCAATGAAGGCTATCTTGCTGACCTGTTGAAGTGGAAGCGGAAGACGACACGATTCCAAGCCCGCGAAGCAAAGAGGCATTTGTTGCTGCAGCACCCATTTGAGCAGCTTTCTGAAGTAATGCAGTAGCTGACATAGCAGGCGGCTGATGTGTAGGCACGTACTGGCGGCACTCCTGGCCACCTGTTCCAAAAATGGATGATCCGTGATTGGAAGAGAGGCAAAGGGATATGGCCTCGGACGGTGGAGGAGTTGAGAAATCAGTAGGGCGAACATCTGGAACTCCCATGGACCTAATTAAATCAGTGAATGCTGGTGTTTGAGATTGTAGACTCGCAGAAGTTGAAGCTGTTGAAGATGCAAACAAACTTGCAAACACACCGCTGCTAGTAGAAGGACGACCATTGCTTGTTGAGCTAGTACTGCTGCTACTACCACTCGCATTTAAAGTAGTAGTAGCAACGACAACTGGTTGTGGTTGTGGTTGTGTCTCCTCTATGATTTGAGGCGGATTTTCTGGTAAATCTGCACAAACCAAAATAGTCTAAAGCAAAGCAAAGCAAACAAAGCATGAACAGAGCAATGGTGTTATTTTAAATTATAATTATGAACTAATACAAAAAAGAAGGAACAAAAGCAGCCACTCATAACACATAGACAGGGAAAGTTGGTTCCTTTCTTTAATGTTACACTAAAGTGAAGAACAAAAACAATAGTTTTTTCTACCCATGAAAACAAATCTTCTTTCTTTTTTTGCTTTTGAGATCTTTGTAGTTTTTTTTGTCAACCAATACATAATGTTCTATCAAACAATCTCAAAAACACCTTTTTAAGGGATTAATTTTCATTACTTAATTAGTAGCATCCCCGAATCTCAGATCACTTGATCTTGTTCTCACAAACACAAGTCACAACAAAAACTATTCTCACTAACACAAGTCACAACAAAAACAATAGCAGACAAAAAATACTAAACACCAAGATCACACATATACAAACAACAACACCACCAAAAAAACAAAACTTTGAATTTGTTATCAAGTTTTAACCACATCAAACAAGACAAAAAAATCACTTTTTTTCCTGATTCAATAAAAATATTTTTACCTAGCTTCTGAGTCTCCAAAGCAGAGGACACACCACTGTTTGACTGAGGAGTCGTTGCTACTGCCGCTGTGGTAGTACTAGTCACCACCGGCAACGGAGGCGGCGGCGGTGGAGGCAATGAATCTCCAGTCAAAACCTTAGAATCAGATTCTGAACTAGCTTTCACAACAGTTTGAGTCTGCGATTTCGCATTTTCCTCTGCCAACGCATCACAAAAAGCTCTATGCGTTATGAAACTATCCCTCCTTCAAAATCACAGACAAAATTTCAATAACAAATTAAAAAATAAAATAAAAAAAGCAACAGATTCCAAAAATGAAATTAATAAAAGAAAAAAGAACCTGGAAAAAACGGTTCCACAATCGCATTTATACTCTCTAGAACCACAAACTTTAGAGTGCGCTTTCCAATCCGATTGAACAGCATATTTCTTAGAACACTTATCGCATTTCCACTTCTTCTCACCGTGTTTTCTACAAAAGTGCTTTTTAATCCCCGTTAGATCGCCCAAAGCTCTAGAAGGATCATGATGAACACAGCTCGGTTCCGGACAAACATAAACCCTCTTCCTAACTTCCTTACTCGACCTCTGCCTCAGTTTCCACGGCAGATTATGACCTCTCCTATGAAGTTGAAGATTCTGATCCCTCTGAAAACCTTTGTTGCATATTTCACACACAAATCTATTCGTCGCTAACAGAGTCGTCGGAGACAAAGCTATCACCTCTGCTTCCGGATCTTCAACAATAAAAGAAATAATATTAATTACCAAAAAAAAAATCTATAAAACAAAATTAATATATCATTTATATATACCTGGCATTCCTGGGAGGTTTCGTTTTTTCTTAGTGGGTTTTGGAGGGGTTGTTTGGTTGTTATGGTTATTGTTATTATTGTTACCAGAGGAAGAGATGCTAGCTTCTCCTCCGGAAGGTGTAGAAACATTGTCTAAATCAACCATCGGAACTAAGCTAAACTAAACCTACCTATAGGTGAAAAGCTTGAACAACAATCTTTGTACAAAGAGGGAAAAATCTTAGATGCATTAACAACACAATCCTCACACAGGAACTTTTTGATTTTTTTTTAGGGTTTCTATATTTTTTTTTTTTGCTTCTGAGTTTTGTTTTGTTTTGTTTTTCTCTTTATCTTTATCTATATCCACCGGTCAACCTGCTAAGGTTTTTATTTTTTAATTTTTTTTAATTTGTTTATTTTACGTTACCTCGTTACGCTCATTTACCCACACCAACTACCACAACTCCAATAATGCTTCTTCTTCTCTCTCAAAAAATTTTAGAATCCAAAAACCCGTTGACAAATAACACCTTTTCTCACTAAACCCTGATTAGAGTTCACGCGTCTTGATTAGTAGTGTTAATGAAATGGTTAATTTTTGTGGACTGGGTCGTGGGAGAAAAATGGAAGGGGTTGTGGTGTCTAAATATGTATGCTCCACTTGTCGAGGCAAAAGGTACAGTGAAGAAAGGACGAGTGATTAATAAGGGGAGTTTGTCGTTTAGCGCGGTGAGTCTTTGTATTGGTTTGAATCCGTATTTCTGTAGAAACCGACAAAGACAGACAGACACCACCACCATTATAGACTGTGGTACTGATTTAGTGTATACTACGAAGGAGTAATTAAATATGAGTATTTCTTTTGATAGAAAAGTAAATGGGAAAGTTAGTGATGCGGTTTTTGATCAAATTTAGAGGTAAAATAATTTTATAGTACAATCTAGAGATAAGTTTATTGGGTTTAATTTTGTCTTAAAAATTGGAATAATTTAGTAAGATTTTGAGTATTTAAGTTATAATTATAATTTTTCAATTAACAAAAATATTATGAAGACACGGTAAAATTATAAATTTTAGATAAAACATTATTTAGAATATATTAAAAATAATAAAATATGGAAATTAACAATTGTAGTAAAAACATATAAATAATATAAAAAGAAATTAAATTAAGTGTCTTTATAAAAAGTAAATGCAACAAATAATATATTATTGTTTTGGGCCGGTTAAATGTACAGTAAAAAAGACTAGCCTATTATTCCAAAGAAAGTTCAATAGTTATATGATCCAAATATATCAAAAGTATATTTGTTACTACATATGTAGGATTCAAAGTACACACTCTTTATATTTCACTTTACTTTTTTTTCGGACTCAATCACTAACTTTAGTGTTTGAGTGTTAACCTTACAAATCAATCTCTGTGATCCACCACACCAGGAGTCCAACATCATAATTCAAGCATAATTTTGATTTTGATCCGGAACACATAGCGTTTGTGAGAATCAAGTATTGATTTTTGCGAAACTCTACGATCAAATCATATTTGATCCAAATCCAAACCACTGAAACAATATCCTCTAATGGAAAAGATAGATCTCAACTTTGACTTACCGCACTCCTCTAAATTGTCTGATTAGGAGTTGTCGCATATTTTTGTTGTCGATGAGATCGGGGAGGCATCACCTAAGAATACCTTCTCGTGAATATATGTGTTTACATGTACCGTCAAGGTGATCTAAAGTGATGAAGTTTGATTTTGATGATGACAACACTTGATATTCAATAATATTTGGTGAAGTCATTCTCCCTTGAATATAACTCGAGCGATCGAAGATGCTCTCAAGTACTAAAATATTTATCAATATATCCTTTAGAAGATGATCTTGCTCAGAAGCCTATAATACTTACATTAAACATCAAGTCATCTCATTGAAGTCAACATTGTCATCCAACGATGTTCAAATGAAGACTTTTATTTTAAGTTTATATGATTATTTGATCTCTCAACTCCCTGATGATGATTGATGATAATTGATCGCGACTTTACGTGTCTATAAATCTGATAACTGCAAGCGCACAGTCGTGTCGTGTAGTTTTAAAAGATATCGAATCCACAGGGACTATGAATCGATCTACCGTTATCTAAGGTTACTATGTAAAGCTAGGAGTACAAAAATTTCGATTGTTCCTAAGGGAAAGTGATTGTGAGAAAATAAAGAATAATAATAAAAGACAGGTATCAGTATGTATTTCGTTTAACTAAAGGTAATCCGAAGGTTCATTGGCTTTTGCATAATTAAATTAAAAATCTTTACTAATTCCAATTGATTAAAAATCCTCGTCTCAAACTTTCGCTCTGTTGATTCAGACTACCATCCTAATCCTAATGTACGCTTTCGCCATCCCATTAGATTTTAGAAGAGCTTTTTGGAAACAATGTAATTAATAAAATGCCTATTTTACGAGGTTGTTATCTATTTAAAACTCCTAATCTCAAACTTTCGCTCTGTTGACTCGGAGCAAGCTAATACCCCTAACGTACGCTTTCGCCATCCCGCTCGAGTGTAAAAACAATTTTTGAAAATAAATAAGTTCCAATTAGTTTTAATACGCTTTCGCCATCCTTAAAACTAATGTCCTATGTCTACTATCCAGTTAAAGATCTCAAACTTTCGCTCTATTGATTTTAACCTTTGACCGTCCTAATCCCTCAAACTTTCGCTCTATTGGTTTTAAGACTTACTAATTAAACTAGACATATAAACCAAAAATAAGTGATAATTAATAAAACATAATTTAAGCCAATTTATTTCGGATCCCTACGGTTAACTTACTTTACATACTGACACCTTTAGTATTTTAGCCAGACATATTAATACGATTAAACATACATATATCGGTTCGGTTCATAATAATAAGCATATTAAATGGCATATAATATATCATGCAGATAAATAATATAAATAAGGCGGTAAATAAAAACCTGAATTAAAATAAATCTGAATTGAATTGAATCTTGAAGTACTCGAACTTCCACCACAGGTTGGCTGGATCGTTCTTCGGAATTTAAATGGCAGAAAATAAAAACAAGGAAATAAAGCGATAAATCTAACGTAAGGCTAGATCTATGAAAAGTTCACAACAATTTCCAGTGTAGAAATCGTTGTGAGAAAATAGACGGTTAAATGAAAACGGAATAAGGAAAAGCAGTTCGCGGTACAATTTCGGCAGCACTTCGTTGGCAGGAAATCGGACAGATTGAAGTAAGATAGCAGGTCCTATTTATAGGAGGGGATTTGCAGTTGGAATCCGTGAATTGAGGGACCTTTTTCTGACTGGGACTTGGAGACGTGCGTCTCCGATTCTTCAGGGAGGCAGCTGACTGACTTGAGACGTGCGTCTCAAGTGGAGATTCTTTAGGGAGGTGGAGACGTGCGTCTCCCCTTTGCTGAGGTGGCAGAGACGTGCGTCTCTGCTTACTAGTGTGGCCTGGGTTGCTTTCCTTCGTGGGCTGGATTGCTCTTTTGGGCCTTTTGGGTCCTAATTGCACCCCTCTTTCGCTTCAGCACTCCTTTTTCATCTTTTAGGCATAAATATTGGTCATTTAAGCTCTATTTTCTTTCCTTTTCGCAAATAGTCGAAATTGAAGTGTAAAACCTGAAATAAAGCAAATACACGCGTAATATCATAATAAATTAACATAATAAACGGAAAATGCTATAAATATCTATGGATTTTAGGCTAAATATACGATATAAAATCGTGTTATCAATAATCAACTTAAAGACATCTCAAGCCTTATCAAGCTTTAGATTTAAAGTGCTTTTGTGATGCTAACGTCAAATATTATGATTCCAAGACTTGAAACTTTAAAGTTGTGAAAGAGATGAAGTGTGAAAACTTGTTTGGTCTTATCTGTGTAAGTGACCAGAGTCTTGTAAAGGCACTAGAGTATTTCTTGGATTACTAAGGCAAAATCAAACACACACACACGCGCACTTAAAACATTTAAGGAACTCTTTGATTAATTGGAAGTACTTTCTATAAAGGATAATTGATTATCCCTAGTGCTTTCACTCTGGAAGTAATTTTCTCTGGGAAGAATATAATAAGAGAAATACGAGTGTACACTTATTGATAGTCCCATGCGAAAGCGTTTTCAACGACATCCTCATAAGGCCTTTTCTAGAAGCACTGGTGGTAGTGGCAGTGGCCTCCGGTTCCACCTCAAGATGAAATATCATGATAATGTCAGCAAATAAATCATCATCATCACCGACATGTGCAGAGCTTATTCCATCCATAAAGTGATACTCAAAAGACTCGACACTACTTCGGTAGCCATAGAGGAAGCCTCGAAGGAAGTCATTATGACAGATCTCGATATTTAAGAAGATGAAGTCGGTCTAAACGAACCTAAGTCGGTCTAAATGCTTTAAGGCTGGTGTCAGATGGTGAATTTAAGTTTTCCAGCTGAAGTAAGAGAAAAACTTATCAAGTGCCTAAGGCCCAGCGTCGATATTTTTACCATCTCATCGCATGAAATTCTCGGCATCAATCTGAGCATAGCATATAATCAGTTGAAAGTTGATCCTGAAGCCCGATACGTCTCCTAGAGAATGAGACATTAACCTGTCAATAAAGCTAAAGAAACAGGCAAGACGGTACAACGACTGTTGGATATCAACTTCATTTCCAAATCAAGGTACACTAAAGGGCTCTATAATATTGTGCTAGTTAAAAAATCTTTAAGGAAGTGTATAATGTGTGTCAATTACATAGATTTTAATTGGGCATGTCTTAAAGATTCCTACCCCTTATCGAACATAGATAAATTGGTGGACAATTCAGCTAGGTATAAACTCATGTCATTCATGAACACATATTGTGGTTATAACCAATCACCTATGTATGATCCAAATAGAGGTAAAAAAACCTTCATGACAGAACGTGCAAACTACCAATACAACGTGATGCCCGTTGGCTTAAAGAATGCATAGGCGATATACCAGAGGATGATAATTAAGATCTTAGAAAACGATATAGCAGATGTGCTAGAAGTTTAGATGAATGATATGTGTTGCACCCCAAAATTTACCCTTTTCTTTTCAACCCTAATTGAGTTGTGTTTCACTATCATATACACTCATGCATATCATTGGTTATGTGGTTATGAGATCAAGGTACTTTGGGCTCTTTGGGTTTTCATCAAGAAAGAGAGAGATTTGATAGTCAATGCAAGGGGGAAGAGATATCTTCAATCTCATGGTTTACACAAGTTATAAGGGCTTCTTATGCCTCAAGACATCTCATTTAGTTCACCACTTCATCAGATGATTGAAGATTGCAAGGGATTGGAAGTTGATCAACATTTTTCTATCTTTTGATCTTTCAGCTAGGGTTTTGACTATTTGAGTGTGTGACAAGAAAGAAACTTGAAGTCTCATTTTCATGAGCATCATCTCATTACACAAGACATTCTTGTTCAAAAGATTTTCAAGCTTCCTCAGAGGAATTAGGGTTTTGAGCATTGAACATCATTTCCTATCTTTTTTTACTACAAACTAGGGTTTTGGATTAAATCAATCTATCAGTGACTTATTGAGAAAAACTTGTTTTCGTGGCCTCATATATGTTCCAAAGTGTCTATGTGCGGAGGATTGGCCGTTCATTTTAATTAGAAGAGGTTCAAATGATCAAAAGACAAGAGGATTTGTTTGTATTGGAAAAAGTCAATTATGCAACCAAAAAGTCAACTCCAGACTTTTTATGGTCAAATTTGTGTCGTATAAGTCAGATATGGTTAATGGTTGAGATTTTCTTAAGTGAAATCACAAAATCAAGAGAAACCAAGAAAATGATCAAAACTTCCATTTGTGGAAAGTTAGAGTTTTGGAAAAGTTAATAATTTTGGAAAGAATTTGTGTTCATATTATCATATTTCTAGCTTCGTATCTCACTCAATTATGGTCAGAAATTCTCAAACTCATTATCAAATGAAAGAGGAAGTTACATACTACACTTTTGTCCTTGAGGGTCCATCTCTAAAAAATCCATGGATTAAGAGTTTTGGGGCTTTGAAAGTGGGTGATCATTGACTTTTGAGCATTAAACACTTAGTGAAATTTTTAAATCTTTTATCAGTTTCAAAAGGGCACTTTCATGGGTGATTTTCTTGGTGATTGAGGTTTCATCTCAAATTAGTTCCAACATATAAGTTGTTCTCTACTCTTTCAACTTTCCTTTGATCTCAATTTCATCACAAATGGGCTATTGAATTGTAAGATATGATTGTTCAAAGTGGGTAAATTGTAGTTGGAAATTTGATATAACTTAGAAATTTTCTCAAAGTTTTCAAACCAGCATGGTATCTCTACTTCAAGATGAGTTTACATGATGTTCCAAGTCTCCTTTCAAAATAATTCCAACATCAACTTTCTTCTCCTCTATTTTGTCTGTACCATGACACTAAGTTCAAATTAAATGGAGATGTGAAGAGTGGGATATTCATGCACGAAGTTAGTGCCATAAAATTAAAAAATTGATAGCTTGCTTGATGATCAATTGGACATGAGCCAAGGTGCAAAGGTTTTTTATGGAAAAGCTTCAAGCCAAACAAAGTGAACACCATGCATGCATGCAATATGTGACATTGGCACCAAAATGGAAAATTTTGTTTTTCCAAAAAACTTGCAAGGAAAGTCACATTGCCAGCCCAGCCTGTTTGTTAGAATACTTCCATTCACTCTCTTTCTTAGCAGTACAAACAAAACGTATCACACCATAAAAAAAAACTCATTCTCATTTTCCTTTTTTTTTCAACTCAACCATGGTTAGCTCTTGAACCAACCCAAAACCCTAGCTATATAGGCTTACTCCTTTTAGATTCACTCTTCATTGACACTTCCCATCGCAAAACACACCAAAAATATTGGATCTGAAACTCTCTCCCTTCTCAATAATTCTTCAAGCTTCAAATGAGATTCTTCTTTGAAGCTTTCTTTCTTCATTCAAGTCAGCTTAAGGATTATTGAAGTTTCTAAAGTTATCTGAAGCTTCATTTCTTCCTCTTCAGGCCATACAAGAGGCAGTGGACCTTCTCTACTTGGTAAGCATCCCTCATCTTCATCTCCTTCATTTTAGATCTGAAAATGCCATGAATAGCTCATATAAATTACACATGGAAGGCCTGATATTATTACATGTTGGAAATTATGAGCATTAATTCCATCAAGTTATGTTCCAAAATGACAAATGTGAGATTGGCAATAAATGCTTCATAAATAGTCCCACATATAAAGTGGAGTAAACTTTAAATGCATTTATAAAGTCCTTGGATCAATGTACTTTCCAAAGGAGTTAAAGAGGATAAAGTGCCACATAGTCATATGTGGTGGTCCCAAGCCTTATGCCACTTGTCTCTACCAAAAACACCCGCGCCGGTGTCGTCACCGACGACACCGGGTCCGAGGGCGTGGGCGTAGAGGCGCTAGTGGCGACTTATAGACGGCATCGAAGCGATCGGGCTATTCGCGGCGTTAATGAGGCGGCGCCGGTGGCATCCGGCGGGCGGCCCGGCCTTCGGCCGGGATAATGTGGATTTATTTTTATTATCGCTCCAGATTTTAATTATTGCCTAAGGTTTGAATTTTTGAATTTGAATTTGAAATGCATAACACTTCATGAAGTGGTGCATTGTATTTTTATGAACCATTGCAAATATACATTTAAATAGTGCTGTTTCATGAAGAGTTGCAACTTATGAAACAAACACTTGCATGGCATATAAATACAAGTTTGTTATTTCGGAATCAATAAAAAATTATTATCCTCTATTTATATTCTCCAGACATCTTCCTTGCATTCGAGTTTCTTCACCGGTCTTGTGCAGACTCGAGTAAGGCTGAATTATCCTGGGTATTCAGGCTGTTCCAACTCTAAGACAATCGAGAGTGTTCTTGAAATACTTTTAAGGAAAGTGATTCCGTTCGCGATTCAGCCTGGATCCATTCGATCTTTTCGATATTTCTAACATTACATTGCTTGACTGCTTGACCCTGTGATGTTTACTATTTTTGAATCTTGTGTTTTTCAGCTTCATATGCTTGTCTTTCGTGCTACTTTTCTAAGTGCTCGAGCCATTATTTTGAGATGGAATTGGTATGTTGAAATTCTACACATGGAGTACTTTGATTTAGTGTTTTATTTCATGAGATTTGGTTGAAATTTGATGATGAAATTTAAGCTTGAAGTTTATAGAAAACCATCAGGTTAGGGTTCATGTGACTAGTTTTTGTTTTGCTTGAAGGAAGAAGATGATGACGTGTAAATGCTATCGATAGCATAGAGTGGGGCTTTGATCAATAACACAGATTCATCCTTTTAATCCTAGGCCAACAACAGATAATGATTTTAGGCCTTATATGCCTAGTTTCATGATTCCCTTGAATGATCGTGAACAACCTTATATTATGCCAACGTCGTTTATGGCAGGTTTGTATACAAACGTGTTGACATTAGATGATAATGCGATGACTACTTATTCTCCATTACAAGGGTCGGGATCAGCCATAAATAATCTCGATCAAAATACCCAACCCTTAGGCATGGGATTCTCTTCCCAAGCAATGCCAGCGCTCACCATAAATTATGTGATTGCACTGAGGCAACAAATGGATGAAAGTAACCATGATATGGATAATTTACTTACTCGATAGATGGGTACCATAATTAACCCTTTGATTCAAAATACAACTCAAAGTTATCAACAGTTGGCAACTCAAATGACACAAATTGCTGATTTTTTGGCATCCCCCAGGCATAAGTTCGACCGACCTTGCAAATCTCAGTGGTTACGCCGACTCAAAACAAAGGAATAATCCTTGAGGAAAACACGGTTAACCACAGCCAACAATTTTTTCCCCATGCCGTCAAACTGCCATCAATTATCATAGTCAATCGAAACCAAGATGTTGACCAAGTGGTCCATCAAATGCAACAAGATGATTTGGTAGGAGAAAACAATCTCACAGCCATGGTCAAAAGGATAATGGCACGAAATGGTGTGAATGTTGGTCTATAGAGGCCAAATTATATATCCCCACTGTCGGAGCAGAACTCCTAAGGGGTTGGAAGTTCTTAAATTCACCAAATTTGCTTGTGATACTAGTGAATCCACAGTCCAACATATCGCTCGATAGTTGACTGAGGTAGAAGATATTCCCAATCATGAGAATCTGAGGATGATATATTTTCCCAGTTCTCTCAGAAAAAATGGTTTAACATGGTTCACCATATTAACTTGAAGGAATTGGCTAGCGTAAAGCAAAAGTTCGTGGAATCTATCAACGATTATCTAAATAGGTTCCGACTTCTAAAATTAAGGTGCTTCACCCAAGTGCCTGAACATGAACTCATCGAGGTGAGTGTTGAGGGTCTAGATTACTCTATTAGAAAGAAATTAGATACCCAATATCTTAGGGATATTTCCCAACTAGCAAATAGAGTTCGACAAGTCGAGCGCCTGAAGGCTCAGAAAGCCAGAACAAGCAAGAGTAAGAAGGAAATGGTGGCTTATGTCGACATAGACGATAATGACCAAGCGTCAGAAGTTGAGTATAATTATGTCAAAGAAAGTGAAGTCTATGTAGTCGAATTAAAACTAGGGCCCCCTCATGTGTGTAAGGTTCTTACACCGGCAAATGGGAAAAACCCTATTGAGCCCGACAAAAATGATAAATTTCCCAAGAAAACATATACCTTTGATGTAACCAAGTGTGACGATATCTTCGATCTATTGGTTACAGATGGTCAGATCTTAGTACCACAGGGTGCGAAGGTGCCACCATTAGAACAAAGAAAGAAGCGAGGTTTTTGTAAATATCATAGTTTTCATTACTTAAATTCGCTTTTGATACTTCATCAATTTCCATAACCACTTCCACTTCTATTAATACTACTCCACCTCCACCACCTCCTGATTCCTTATTCCACACTCAGAACACAGACAACTTGCATCTCAGAAAATCCAAATACATTAATCATTTCTAACTCTTCACAACTATCCGTCCCACTCGTTCAACCCTCTAAAATAATCTTTTTAGAAACCAACCTCACCATAACCATAACCATAGTTTTTGTGCCATCACAACTACCCAACATCCTTATAGATAAACTTGCTACCACCATTATATCCAAACCTCTACCCTTAGAAACCTTTCCATCAAACTACTTTGTTGACCCTTTTACTAACCCAGATGCACCACAATGTTAGAAATCTCTGATTCTGATACAGAACCAGTTGTTGAACCTGATGTTGAGATTATCGCTTTCCCAGATATGTCCTTTAAACTTACAATTACCAAACCTTTCTCATAAAAGATATTCGACCAACATCCATTGATGAATTATTAAATTGTTTTGAATATGGGACTACAAATAGACCCTGTTCCTTAGTGGATTTTTGCAATAATTATGAAGATCCTTATAAAAGGAATTACTTCTAGCATGACTTCAGAAGTTGGATGGATTCTAGCTCTAAAGAACTCCAATTCTTCTGCCTTAAGGTTGGTATGAGAAATCTAATTGAGAAGCTTGCTGCAACAAGACCACCTCCTCCAGTGCTTCTGCTTCCTGCACCTGAAGTATGTGTTTCTGAACTAGACACTAAAATGATTGAAGCATTATCTTCTGGCCATGCTTCTGAAAAACCTCCTGTTGAAGAACCTGCTCCTGAACCAACATATGAGACTATTGTTCTGCCTTCTGATCTCTTGAAGACTCTGGAAGAGATTAAGCAAGAGATTGCACAAGTCAGATCGCATTTGGATAGACAAGATCAGTTGATCAAAGAACAAGGCAAGATCAACTCTTAGATTACTGAGTTGCTACAACAAATCATTGCTCGTTTACCTCCCAAACCATATTTTTTTTTTACCTTTTTAGTTTTTATTTATGTCATCATCCTTTTCTGTATCATTATCGGAATGTTCAATGAAAGTTTGTTTTTGCATCCTCTTTGATTGATGACAAAGGGGGAGAAAGTTAGATGATTTTGATCTATCTATATTCCTTTGAACTGACCCATACATATGTGCTATGATATTTATGCTTTTGCTCTAACAAATTTGAATTGATCACGAACTCTGAAAAAGTTCAATGAACATCTCTAGACATGCAATTATAAAGAAATATCGTTACTCTTGAATTATATCTATTACCAAGATATTCCGAGTCATGAACAAAATCCTTGCTTAAAGGAAATCCAACCAAGCCAAGATATGAGTTGAAGCTTATTCTAAGAACCAGACATACTGTTCTGAATATGATAGCTTTTGCTTACATGTTTTGAATATGATAGTGTGGTGTGTGACGTCATCAATTCCTGGAATTAAAACATTTTGACCATTATAATCAATTCCTGGAATCACATATTCAGAGCAGGAATTGATTACAATGGTCAAAATGTGTTAATTCCAGGAATTGATGACGTCACACACCATACTATCATATTCAAAACATGTCAACTATTCTGATAACAAACCAAGATATGAGTTGAAGCTTATTCTAAGAACCATACATACTCAATTAGTATCTGAGATGATCCAACCAGACTCTCTGAAAAAGTTTAACCAGGTTCTGAGATGATGAACTAGGCAATCACTATCAAACTCTAAGAAGTTGATAAATGTTTTAATCAGAGAAGTGTTTCTTTCATGCTGATTAAAAGGTTTTATATTTCAAAATTATTCTTTAAGTCTTGAACTTAAAGGGAGACTTTGAACAAGCTAAGATAATTTTTGAGAATATAAAACTCAGGGGGAGCTTTCCAAGTTCACTCATATTTGTTTTATATGATTAAATCTACAAAAATTTATTATCAAAATACATGGTTTTGTCATCATAAAAAGGAGGAGATTGTAAGAACAAGATTTGGTTCTGCATCTGGCCTTTAGTTTTGATGATAACAATATGGTGATATCTTAGAGAATAATTTTGTACCCTAATAATTTTTATCTAGTGTGTAGCTTTTGCTTACATGTTTTGAATATGATAGTATGGTGTGTGACGTCATCAATTCCTGGAATTAACACATTTTGACCATTGTAAGGTACAAATCATGCTTTACAAAGACAAGTCAAGTTCTAGAACAATTTTTGTCTATGCTTCGGATAGAATGCAAGTCATTACTTCTAATTGTGACTCTAATTAAGGGAGCTTCTGAAGACTCTTAAGCACTTACTTCAGGTATAAGTTCTGAAGACTCTAAAGACAAGATTTTGGAGAATAAGTTTTGAAGATTCTGAAGACTTCATTTTAGCATTTGATCCTTTTAAACATGTTTCACCAATCTTCATTATGAAGCCTTCGAATATTAGAAGATAAGATCAAAGGTTTTGCGTGAGACAAATAGTACATGGTACAAATCAGATATTCCTTCCACTATGCATGTTTTGCGACGCAAGGACTGTACTATGGGACAATATTGTCTACCACTCTCTTTTGACTGTTATGAAGATTACAACTAAGAAATGTGCAATTCCATCTTCACTCTCCAAGAGATCTTTTGATGCCTATATAATAAAGACTTGGAATATTGCAAAAACAACGAACTACTAAACGAAATTTTGAATAAGCTAAAACTCTGTTCATTTAAAAAGCTATAAATAGCAAGGAAATTTTGTTCATAAACTTTCTCAAAAATACTATTGTGTTATCTTTGTATTTCATTTGTGTAATTTGCTTTTAAGAAGCACCTTGTAAACATACTCTTTGTATTTCAACTTGTAAGTTGATTGTGTTCCTCGAGAGACTAGGGTATAGTCAGAATTTCTCAAGAAGATATTGACGGGTAGTCTTTGTGGTTTGTAATCAAGTTTGGTTATAGTGGATTAAGTCCTTGTTGATAAAGCAAAAACACCTTGATGGGTGAACTTGAGTAATTTTGTTAACAGTGAACCAGGATAAAAATAGTATGTCCTTTATTTTTATTCCTTGTTCTTTCTTTATTTGTCTTGGTTAAGAAAAAGCTTTAAAATTTAAAACTCAATTAAACCCCACCCACCCATCCCCCCTCCTTTTCTTGTGTTTCCTTTACCTTCATCAGTATTGTCATCCGAGTCTTAGACTTAACTGGGTCTAGTTGGATTTTTTTCTTTTACTTAATGTTCTTTTAATTTCTTTTATTGAATGTGTTTTATTTTATTTTTTCTTAATGTTTTTCTTTCATAATTAATCATATAAAATATACATATTTATTATTAATTTAAATAAAAATTATAATATACTAATATTAAATTATTTTAATATTTAATGATATTTATTATAGTTAATCATATTAACATTAAATTAATTATATTAACATTAAATTAATTGATAAATTTAGAATTATGTATAATTATGATAAAATTATAAATTTAAAAAAAATTGAGAAATGAATCAATTAAATTAGAAGTAAATTGGAGAGAAAGTTGCCGCCAAATTTTTTATGGTTATTGAAATTTCTATGCAATATTTGAAAAATATAGCCTTTTATTAGGAATAATGCAACAATTTAAAATTGTTTCCATGAATATTTAAGAGGATATTTATTAATTATTGGCAAAGATAAATTACTAGGACACTTAAAAATCGTTTTCAAAAATGCTATAGGGAATATTTGTTGACAATTGTCTTGACAACAATCAAAAATCGTTGTCTGATCTATTTTAGACAACAATTTACACATGTTGCATAAAATAGTGTTGCCAGAATCAATAAATGTCGTAGTTTTTTGGCTATTTTTGTAAGTGTTCTGAACTAGAGAGATATAGTGACAACTAAGAATTTTCAAAGGGCGGCTTTGGAGCACATTGAAGTTATTCCAGAGCAATTCTTCCATAGATTTTGATGATGCATACTTCTCCATTTATGGTATTTGTTAATTTATCAATGAGTAGCTAAGTTTCTCTAAATTAGAGCTTTTTGAGATGAATCTTGTTTTTACTCTGTTGGATTATATGTTTGTTTGAGATTTGTTGAGTAATTTTAATGCTAGTATCTTATTTAGATTGTTCTTGTGTTTAATACTTTTTACCACTAACAGACGTACAAATCAATTTAGATAATTAGGGATTTCTAACCGTTCATCTAATTATATAAACTAGACCATTTATTCAACTTTGTAATAAACTAGAAATACGAATTTAGAAGCTGTTGCTTATGAATTAACGCACTTAGTACGTTTAATTTAACCTTGAATTGGCCTAAAGACTTAGGAAATTACCGTATAAATTACTGTGAAGCACACCAAGGAATTAAGTATAGTGGTTATGTTAATTCGAAGTGAGATGATAATATAATTGAAACTCGACATGTACACAGTTCATCAACAAGTAATAATAAGGGGATTCCATATTAAAGTCCTAATCGCCTTTTGCAACCTTGAATATCATCTTTTAAATTCTTGTTTTAGAACCGCTTTTCTAACGGAAATCCCATAATTAATTATTTAATTTCGCTCGTAATTCTCTTGTTAAATTACAATCCTCTTGGAGACGATCTTTTTATTATTACTTCAACACTATTGATACACTTATCGAGATGTCATCAATGAGACTATCGTTTAATGCACCGACTCCCTAGGTTATTCATGACAGTTGTCAAACCTCTTCCATTTCTCTAAGCAACGAACACGGTTCAAGAACCCACCCAATTTTCTTAAAGACTTATCGCTACCACGCCACAAGAAGTCTTGGGGGCATCTATTTTGAACCGGGCAAATGCCCTATAAGAAAAATCCCACATCTAATTCAGATCTTGAATATCTCAAATAACCCTCATATATATGCAAGGGATCCCACGTGAAGAAAAATGTATGATTTAAATCCACTCTCCCACACATTATTTCTTATTATCCTAGTCACTTGGGTGTTATAGCAAGCTCAGCCTCCTCTCCACGGCACCAGAAGTATAAGTTTGTTGCAGCAAACGTTACCTCACCGTTTCAAGATCATCTATAGTTCTGAAACGAACACTATCAAGGCCTAGAGCAGCCACGTTGTTCATGTTTTTGATGGCCTCAAAAGACTTCCATGCATTGCTTCAAAGTTATTCCCAGCCATGTGAGGACTGAGATGATTAATATTATCAATACAAATTTGAGTTAAACAGCTAAGAATAAAATGAAATAAATGCATCTTGGATTTTAGTTGGATCTTGAGTAATATAAATCATAAGTCTCACTCTCTGTATCAGAATTGTTTACGCCTTCGTCGTCATTTTTCTTATCCTATCTATTACATCTCGGGCGCGGTCAATGCTCGTCCCCTCTCGAACTACAGTAACGAGGATTTATACACTACATTTCAAGAATCTTTGAAATGTCTATATATTGCTGATTTGCTCCACAATAGTGATGGAATACGCTGTTGGAATAAACTGTGAAAGAATATGTAGTGCTGATAGATTCTGTAAGGACCTGATAAGCCTTTATGTTAATTAACTGTTTCAGATTCTAAAACACAGTAATAAGGATTTAGTGCAATATATAAACACATGTACAATTATTTTTGAAAGATTATACTTTCATATATAAGATGTTGTTTTTATTTGTATTCTACATTGTGTCTACAAAGCCAATAATGGTTAACACTGGAAATGCAATATGTGAGATTTACTAAATAGTTGTGTTGATATTTTTTGTCTTTGTACTCTTTTGGTTGCTGCAGAGTTGAGTTTCTTGTCCTTGATGAGTTTGATAAGCTATTTGAGATTGGAGTGTTCAAGTAGATTGCTTTTATTATCAAAGCGTGCACAAATCCTTCAATATGTTCTTTGTTCAGTGCTACACTACTTTAGATTTGAATAATACAAGGATGGAGATGACTTTGTTTTTTAATGGAAAAAGGGTCAAAGTAAAAAAATAGTCAATTATAATCACCTTCTTTTTGAATAAAAAAGAGGTCAAAATAGCTTAATTTTATTAATTAAAAAATGAAAGAAAATAATATAATTATACATATAAAAATAGATTTAAAAAAAGAAAAGAAAAAACGATATGGATTTTATTAGGCCATAGTTTTGAATCGATTTAAACCAAATCGAAATTAACCAAGCTTAAATAAAGGGAATTGTTTATCCAACCATAAGTGGTGGAAAACACCTTAAGGATATCTAAAATGTCTCTCATATTTCAAAGGCACATTTCTGGACGCGTCTTTTTCTAACTAACTGAAACAAGTCTTAAGTGAGTCTCACCCCCTTTTTTTTCTTTCAAAATATAGTCGAGAGATGCTTCTCCGGATTCATCCTATATGCACCTCATGCATTCTTAACTGAGACACACCCATTTGACATAAATTGATCCAGAGATGCATCTTTGTATACACATCAGACAGTAAATTTTGACTTTGTTTTATAGATACATTGATGTAATTAATGATGTATTATAACTATACTATCATATTAAAATTTTATATAAATTAAACCATACACTTATCAAAATAATATGAATGTTACATATATAAATGAATAAATTTGGAATCCATAATGAAGTCAAAATAAAATACAACCGTATACTACTAGGTATGTCGGACCCGAGCCCCTTGTTCCTACGCTGCCTCCTGTACTACAGTGTCGCATGTGCCTCATCCATTATGGCATCTAGAATGTCCCTTTCCTCAAAGCCTTCCGAAATAGACTCCAGCATCTATACCCACCTGCATAATATCCTTAATACGTCAACTTCTCGGCAACACATCAATAGCATGATTTGCCCTAGCTCGCTCCTCCTCTTGTATCTTCTAGTGTGCTGGCCTAGGTGGATCTCTTGGAGCATTCGATGTCATATAAGGATGTGACACCATGAAATATCACTAGATGTAACCATGTGCAACAACCTATTTATTAGGAGCTAGGGTATTCTGTATCATCCGATACTAGATGATTAAGGAAATCATAATACATGTCATTTATATTTCTACGTATCATTGAAGGAGAATCATAATCATAGGGGTCTCTAGGAACAAACTTCATGTAGGTGAACTTTCGCATGACGCGCTAAAACAAATGTGGATACATCAGACGTAACCTGCAAGCCAACCATCCAAAATAAAAGGCAATGTCTTCTAAGGGGCACGTCTCACAATGATGTACGTATGCTTGGAAATGTATATCCTCATTTACTAAGCAGTCAAGATATAATCTGAATGGCTTTGTCGCCTAATTCCTTCTGATAGGGACAAATGTAGAATCACATAGCATATCCTCAATATAGGCCAGAATACATGACCAACCAGATATGTGTTGGAAGTGCTGGAGGGTTCAAGCCTAAAAATGGCACATATGAATCATTAGTAATGATGTGGCACAAGTGCTATGATAATTACAAACAAACACTAAAAGCCGAAAATATATTACCGTCAACAATGCGCAGCTACCTGCCATCTATTTGATCTTTCATATATAACCTTCATCTAACTTGGAGTACATGTAGACCAAATAAGCTCCCATTAGTTATACGCATGGATCTGCTTCAAGTCAGCGAAGTATCTCAGGTAAAACACATCCACATAAGCGAAACTCTTGTGCACAAAAATGGACGTGCCAACCAAGTACAACATGTATGCTCTCACTGCACGTGCTCTATGATGCATAACCTTATTATCATCACCAGCGGTCTATTTTGCCGGATGAAACTACTATGTATATATCCTCTCTGGGAAATGAAACCTAGCATGACACTCTCAGGTGGCTACTAACTCCTACAAGGCATCCCATGGATTAACTCCCAGATCGTCCACCATCATAACCACGACCTCCTCTTTGATAATTTTGTCATGGTCTAATAGTCCCCCCTTGACTGGAAGATGCAACAGGCATGAGAAATTGTCCATTGTGATGGACATATCACAATGTGGAAGATGAAAAGATGACGTGTGCCATCTCTATACAAACATATATAACATACCATGGTTAATCGTAACATAATTGGTTATTCACAAGTCTCGCAGCACAATTACCCGCACCATATCCTAAAACTACTACTCGATAGGCTGCGGCAGACCCGTAATTTTTTGACCATGGTTGATGAATTTTAAAGCATCATGGTCCTGTAGAAAAATAAATCATCATTAGAAACTTGGAATATTATAACAAATGTGTTTCAAATAATGAATACAATTAAATTTTACCTCTCCGTTCCACACATGCCTGACAGCTTGGTCCGAATATAAAGGAAACAACGATAAGTTAGATGAGCCTCCTCCAAACCCACAGGGTGCCGCCTCGATGCCTTGAGTGCCTCAACATGTACCTGTGGGGATTTGGGGCATCAGGAGATGACACATGTATTCTACGAGAAGACAATGGAGGAGATGGATGAGCCTCAGAAGTTGGCACATTCGCATCAAACAAACTAGAACTGACTGGTGCTTGCGATGATCAAGCTTTTTCCCTCCAAATCGATGCATGTTGCGCAACTCTGTCGTGCTTCAATCTATCCTGGTTATAACTCGTAATTCATATAATTAAACCACACAAGCATTATACATATGAAACACAATGAAATGAAGCCAAATAATGCAGGCATAAAAAATCCATAAATGCATCTCTGAATTATGGAAAAACATTGAAAAAAATCTGAAGATGCATCTGCGTAATATTTTGCAATTTAAAAGAACTCTTGTGAAAAATGATACCATAAACAAAGTATAAACAGTTTCTTCTAGACGGCAAGAAAATCACAAGGGTTAGAAAAGATGGTAAAATAAGATGAACACAATTATTGGTTATAGCTGTTATTCTTTCATTTCTCTTTAAAACAAGATTACAAGTTACAAGAATAACAAATAACCCTCTCACCCTAAATTAGGATTTGCAGTATGCAATGATGAGAGACTAGTATGCTATTTATAATGAAACCTAACATACTAACTAATGGGCTTTTCCACAAGGCCCGTTACACAAGCTAACTTAATAAACAAGCTAACTTAACAAATTAGGACTTAAACACTAAAACCTAATTTAACATGCTAACAACCCTAGCATCTTCGAAACCTGCATGCTAGATCCATCTTCGACTACAGCATGCACATTTCGACACTAGCATGTGAACAACCTTCGACTTCATGCTTAACCTTATCGAACCAAGAAGCTACCCTTCGACTATACTAGAGTTCGATCCAATATCTCACAAATCTCCACCTTGGACCTAACTCTACAACATCAAGGGAACAAACTAGCTTTCTTCATGCAGCTTTATCAACTGCATAAAGTGGAAAAACTTGCAACTTGGCAATGTCTTGGTGATCATATCAGCAACATTGTCCTCCGTCAAAACCTTCAGCAATTGGACTTCTCCATGCTCGATTACTTCTCTGATGAAATCCAGTCTCACATCAATGTGCTTAGTTCGCTCATGATAGACTGAATTATGCGACACGTGTATTGCATTTTGACTATCACATTTAATAGTGATACCTTCACCTTGAAGTTTCAGGTCCTTAGCAAAACCTTCAAGCCACAATGCTTCTTTCACAGCTTTAGTGAGGGAAATATATTCTGCTTTAGTGGTTGATAGAGCAACAGCCTTCTGAAGTGTTGCTTTCCAACTAATTATTGTTCCAAACATAGTGAAAACATATCCAGAAATAGATTTTCTAGAATCCATAAAACCTGCATAATCTGAGTCGACATATCCTTCGATTACTGCTTTACTATCTTCACCCAAGGCTCCACCATAAATTAGGACCCTATTCAGAGACCCATTTATGTACCTTAAAATCCACTTCAATGCTTGCCAGTGAGCCTTTCCAGGATTCGCCATGTACCTCCTTACAAAACTTAATGCATATGCTATATCGGGGCTAGGAAAGACCATAACATACATCAAAGAACCAACTATATTAGCATATGGGATGCTATTCCTATAGGTTTTTTCGACCTCAGTATTGGGAGACTGGTCAATACTCAGCTTGAATTGAGGGTTTGTCGGAGTCACAACAAGCTTTGAATTCGACATACCATATTTATCAAGAATCTTCTTCAAGTATGCCTTTTGAGATAAGCATAATATCGACTGCTTTCTATCTCTCCTGATGTCCGTCCCAAGAATTCTGGTAGCTTTACCAAGATCCTTCATCTCAAACTCCTTACTGAGTTCAGCCTTAAACCTCAATACTTCTCTGACATAGTCGCTGGCTATAAGGATATCATCCACATATAGCAACAATATCACAAATGAACTACCAGGTCGAAATCTGAAGTAAACACAGTGGTCGAACTGACTTCTGGTGAAACCTGTGTGTGCCATGAACTTGTCGAACCACTTATTCCATTGCTTGGGAGATTGTTTCAGGCCATACAAAGACTTCTTTAATTTTCACACATAATCCTCCTTGCCTTTTTCTTCATACCCTTCAGGTTGCTTCATGAGGATTGTTTCATCTAGATCACCATATAAGAAAGCAGTCTTTACATCCATCTGTTGAAGCTCTAGGTCGAACTTTGCCACCATGGCAAATAGCATTCGAATGGATCTGTGTTTCATAACAGGTGAGAACACATCATTAAAGTCCACCCATTCTCTTTGAGTGAACCCCCTCACGACTAACCTTGCCTTGTATCTCTTTGTCATCATTTCTTTGATTCCTTCCTTAACTTTGAAAATCCATTTACAACTGACTAACCTTGTCCCAATAGGTTTCTTGATCAGTTCCCAAGTGTCATTATCATGAAGAGATTTCATCTCATCATTCATGGCCTTCAGCCATTCAGTCTTATTTCGACTCCTCATAACTTCCTTATAATCTCTAGGTTCATCATCAAGAACCTCACTGACAGAGATTAATGCATAATCAATGAGATCTGCATAACCAATTCTCTGAGGTGGCTTGATGACTCTTCTCGACCTATCTCTTGATAATAGGTAGTCATCGACAGTTTCCTAAAATTCCTTAGCATCTTCTGCTTCTTCTTCGACTTCATCAGGGATATGCAACTCAGCATCAACATGCTCCACCTCAACAAGAATCTCTTCCTGTTCCAGCTCTTCGTCAGATGTTTCTGTATTTTGACAAACATCATCAATTTTCTTGAAAGCCATCTCAACTTCATTGAAAACTCTATCTCGACTAGTGATACACCTCCTGTGACCTGGCTCTAGGAACCATAGCATATAAGCTTTTTTGACTCCTTCAGGGTATCCCATGAACATACATTTAAGAGCTCTAGGTTCGACCTTGTCTTGCCTAATGTGAGTATAGGCTACGCAGCCAAATACTCTCAGTTTGTCGAGATCTAGTGGATGTCCCGACCAAAATTCTTCAGGTATCTTTATATCTAACACTGTCGAAGGACATCTGTTTATCAGATATGTTATTGTCGAAACAGCCTCATCCCAGAACACCTTCTTTAATCCAGCACTAGTCAACATGCATATGACTCTCTCCAAAATAGTTCGATTAAACCTTTCAGCCAAACGATTTTGCTCTGGAGTACCTGTAATAGTTTTGTGCCTTGCAATACCAGAGGAAGCACAAAAGCCGTCAAACCCCTCATTGCAAAATTCAAGGCCATTATCGGTTCTCAACCTCTTGACCTGTCTGCCAGTTTGATTTTCGACCAGAGTCTTCCAACTTTTGAAATTCTCAAAATTTTCATCCTTAGTATTCTGGATGAATACCCATAACTTCATGGAATAGTCATCAACTATGGATAGAAAATACCTTGCTTCTGAATGCGATGGACACCTTGCAGGCCCCCAAAGATCAGCATGTATGTAATCAAGGGATCATTGTGTTCTTTGTTTGCCTTTGTTGAACTTCACTCTGTAAGATTTTCCCTTAATGGCCAAACCTTCACCAATAGTTGAAGGTTTATGCTCCTTTCGTTTGTTCAAGTCCTTAGAATACAGGGCTGATTAAACTTCTTCAAAGGTCAGGGACTCCCTTCCATACAGGGGAGTATCTTTGAAGTGAGCATGTGTTCAAGACAAAGCGCAAAATATTAACAACGCTTGATCTTCATCATCGATCTTGACATCAATATTTTCAAGATCAAGAATCACCTTGTTGAACATATCTAACTGCTCATCTAACAATTTATCTTCAATCATCTTGAATGAATACAAAGCTTGCTTTAGGTAGAGTCGATTTACTAGTGATTTGGTCACGTACAAAATTTCAAGTTTCACCCATAACCCTGATGTCGTCGTCTCCTTTTATACCTGTCTGAGAACCTTATCGCCAAGGCTCAACAAAATTGCGTTGTGTGATTTCTCGATCATAGTCATCTTCTTTGTTGCTGTTAATACATCATTCATGGCTGCTTCTCCCTTCAACGCTTCCAAACAATCCTGCTGAACCAGTAGGGCTTTCATCTTCAAGCGCCACAGACCGAAATCATTAACTCCGGTGAACTTTTCAATCTCATACTTTGTTGAAGGCATCTTCTCCATGCTCACCACACCAATTTGTTGTGAAAAATGATATCGTAAGCAAAGTATCAACAGTTCCTTCTTGACGGCAAGAAACTCACAAGGGTTAAAAAAGATGGTAAAATAAGAAGAACACAATAATTGGTTATAACTGTTATTCTTTTCATTCTCTTTAAAACAAGATTACAAGTTACAAGAATAACAAATGACCCTCTCACCCTAAATTAGGATTTGCAGTATGCAATGATGAGAGACTAGTATGCTATTTATAATAAAACCTAACATACTAACTAATGGGCTCTTTCCACAAGGCCCATTACACAAGCTAACTTAATAAACAAGCTAACTTAACAAATTAGGATTTAAACACAAAAACCTAATTTAATATGCTAACAACCTAATTAAACACTAAAATCTAACTTAACAAATTAGGATTTTAACATGCTAACAAATTAGGATTTACACAAGCATGCACATTTTGACACTAGCATGTGAACAACCTTCGACTTCATGCTTAACCCTGTCGAACTGTCGAACCATGAAGCTACCCTTCGACCATACTAGAGTTTAATTCAATATCTCACAAGAAAAAAAAAGGAAAAAAATGAAGTTCAATCCAACATCCAAAAAGTACATTGATCATTTAAGCTACCTATCAAACACATTGCTCATTTAAACATCATATTCGAACTACTTATAGCATAACGTAATGCTTAATTTATACAAATGTATATTGAAGTAAAAAAGTATAGAGAAACACATAACTCACCAAATGTGAGTTTGATGTTAAATATTTGATCGATTGGATGTTGATGATAGAAACTTGGAAGTGTGTTAAATGAGTTTGAGAGTTTGTGAGTTGAGAGAGTTTGAGAGTTGAGAGGTTTTGAGAGTTTGTGAGTTTTGAGAGTATTTTGATAAGTGAGGAAGGAGAAGAGACTTTGGTGCGTATTTGATGAAAATAATGTTTGGAGATGCATCTCTATAACTTATGCGGAAATGCATTTTCGTAACTTTGTTAACATATTCTTAGAGTCTAACTAGAAAACGAATGTGAATGAGGTGCGTTCGGATATGTATTTTCGAATTCTAAAGATAGTTTTAGTTTTCCACTAGAGTGTGTATGTGATACTTAAGATGCATAAATCAATCCCCTAAATAAATCAATTTTTGAAATGAAAATTTTGGTTCTATACTCTTCCACTAATTAGGCCTCTGATAAAGTGCTACTAAAAAAATATGATTTTTCCTTCAAAATTAAGCCAACACTTTCGAAAGATGGTTCATGATGTAAAATTTGGAATTCACAGTCACAATTAACTTGATAAATTGGAAGGTCATTGGTTTATGAGGCATCTAAGGGCAGATGAGTGAAAACATGTTGTAGATTTGACAAAGCGTCATGTTCCACTCAAACACTCATTTTTGTTGTTCCAAATGTGAGATCCTGAGAATGTCACTAGGATCATACAAATTTATAACTAAAAGAGTATACATACAAAATACGTGAGAGATCATAGAATAGTGATGTAACATTTTTTTAAGCTAATGAAGGATACAAATTATGTTTATTTGAGTAGAAGAAAATATGACTCGAATGTTATGAGAGTTGTTTTATGGCCCACCTAGATTCAATGAAGTTGTTGACCATTTTTTCTATTGTGTTGATTATGGATACAACATTCAAAACAAACAAATATAGTCAATTAATGTTTGAAAGTATAGGTATGAAATTAGGTAATTTATATTGACAATTACATAAGTTGAAACAACTTTTTTTATTAAAGAAAGGTTATGTTCTCAAATGATTTTGACTGATAGATATCTTGTTTTGATGAAATAAATTGAAGTTGTTTTTCTACATAAGGTTAGTTTTCTTTTTTGATTTCACATAAACAAAAATGTTGGTTAAAAATACAAGCAATATATGTTGAAAGACATGCAAGGGCCGATAATCGCATTATATGGACAAAAATAGTATGGTTTACCAATGATGTTGAGTTTCAACAATGATTGCCCGTGTTTGAGAAATCATGTGTTTATCGTAAGCTCTTTATTGATTATGTAAAAGACATTGTAGGAAAAATAACAAACAAATAAATTTTTATGCATGCGGAAACATACCAACAAAAGAAGAAAAAAAAACTCAAATTTAGGGTTATTATCATTTTACCCCTGCCATATAGGCGATTTTTAGTTTACCTTAAACCCAAGACCTCTTGATTGAAAGAGAATGGTGCTACCACTAGGCCAAACAACTTGTTTTGTTTCTAAACTGAAATGTATCAATTACATAGATGTCTTCCATATTTCATATTTTCATTATATTTTTTGTGTGTAAATTATTGTATATTTTATATTTAATAATATTATATTATTCTATTTTATGTTGTTAACTTTCGGTTTTTAAATGTAAAATTTAAATAACATAAATGCGAATTAAAAGTATTTTATAAATTTGAATTTTATGTTGAATAATCTTGAATTAATAGACTATAATTTATAAATTAGAAATAATAAATTATTATAGTTTATAATATTTTATAAAATTAGAAAAAATTCTGAAACTAAAGTAATAATTTATAATATTTTATAAATTAAAAATAATGTTCCTTGTTAATAAAAATCTTTTGTAAGTTTATTTTAATTAAATAATTCTAAAAAATTACTATTAATTAAATAAGTACTATTAATAGATTATAGTTCTGAATAAGTACTATTAATTAAATAATTTTGAATTTAACATAGTTTATTTTAATATTATACAATAAATAATATTGAAAATCCTATTAAAAAAGATTTAATATAAAATATTATTAATTCACAAAATATTTAATATAAACTATTATTAATTCAAAATTATTTAATATAAACTATTATTAATTTTAGAATTATTTAATTCACAAGGAGAATTATTTCTAATTTTATAAAATATTATAAACTATTATTTCTAATTTATGAATTATAGTCTATTAGTTCATAATTATTTAATATGAAATTCTAATTTATAATATATTTTTAATTCTTATTATATTATTTAAATTTCACATTTAAACCTTACATTAAAAACTGAAAGTTAATAACATAATAGAATAATATAATATTATTAAATATAAAATACATAATAATTTACACAAAAAAATATAATAAAAATATGAAATATGAAAGACATCTATGTAATTGATACATTTCAGTTTAGAAACAAAACAAAATAAGTTTGGCCTAGTGGTAGCACCCTTCTCTTTAAATCAAGAGGTCTTGGGTTGAAGTCTCTCTGTTCAACAAATTTCTATCAATCAACTATTCCATTTAGACAACACAACAATTAATAGAGAAATCTACATGCCACCCTCTTTTTTATACTTGGCACCTCCTCATATTTTTTTAATTCAATTTTATCTTTATTGAATAATATTGAGATACTAAAAATTTTCGGAAGAATTTTTTGGTATGTACTGTCAAATTTCTGGTACAACATACCGGAAATTACAGTTATAATAAAATTTCGGGTACATCATACCGGAAATTTTAGTTAATTTGAAATTTCTGGTACATACTGAAAATTTCAAATTTATGGTATCACAGTTTTTTTTTTTTGCAAAAAATACCGGAAACTTTAGAAAACCCAGTAATTTTTTTAAAATTTCTTGTACATCATACCGGAAATTTTAGTTAGTTTAAAATTTCCGGTATGTACCAGAAATTTGAAATTTCTGGTACAAACCGAAAATTTTAAATTTATGGTCTCAGTTTTTTTTTTTATAAAAAATACCGGAAATTTCAAAACATCCGGTATTTTTTTTTAAAACTTTCGATATTTTTTTTTGAAATTTCCGATAAAAATTCATGGAAATTTTTAAAAGTCCGATATTTTTCTGAAATTTTTGGTATATCCCCAAATTTCAGATAGATACATGTATTTTTTTTAAAAATTAGTAACTTTATGCAAGAGCACCACCTCAACAAATAATGAAATAACATTGAGATTACCTTCTTCAAATTGTCTCTCTATAGTGAAGATAGACCAAAACCATCAAATAAACCTTATATCATAGGTGAGAGATAATATATTGCTATCTTTAAACTCTTCTTCGAGTAACGCTCCAAAAAATATTTTAAATTCTAAATTATAAAATAAATAAAGTAATTACAAATCAAAAATTATTTTAAAACAAATAAAAACGAGACATGTCAAAATATATTTATCATACAACTCTTGTGAAGCGATGATAATGGTTGCTCCTAGTGTCATGAATCCGTCGTAAAGTGTGGAAGGGATCTCATTGAGATCAATATTGTCCTTCTCCCCCTTTAGATCACACTATTAAAAAAAAATATAAGAAAAAAACATAAATGAATTATATTTTAAGAAAACAATATCGAACTACTCAAATTGAAATAATTTGATGAGTATTTTATACAAACCAGATTACTCAATTTGCAGTTACTTAAATCAGTAACTTAAAAATAATCTGAAAGAAAATAAAATAAGTTTGATGATAAAACAAACCGGATCAAAAGATCGAGAGTATTATAGCAAAAAAACACACGAGATTATAATTTTCTAAATATTTTGATATGTATTTCGTTAAATTCTTTTTCTCTTTTCTCAGTTCTTCACATAACCATTTAAGTAACAAATGATAAAAATATTGAAAGTTTTGATATTTTAGTATATATACAATAGCAAAATGGATCATCCTTATAAAATAATACTATGAGATGAAATTTTCTTAAATAAATTATTTATTAGCTGAGACTGAGGAATAAATTATTTATTTTCAGGCTGACAATGAGGAATGAACAGATAGAGTAGAGTAAGAAAGCAAATTTGAAATAATGTCATGCACTAAGTATCGACCACCAACATAGAATCTTAAATCAAATCATACATCAACATATGAAAGATTACTAGCATATAATATGACATGTGATATCTAAAAAAAACATGTGGATTTCTATAGGAATTTTATTTTGATAAATTCTACCGTCCGATTTTTTTTTTAAAAAAAGGATCATTTAGATTCTTTAAATAGTAGAAACTCATTTTTTAAAATATTTTTTATAAAAAACTAAGCATTAATTAAAAAACACTAACTATCTCTTTCTATAATTTTTAAAATTACCTTTAAATATTTTTTGAAATTTACTCAATTTTTTTTATTAAATACATGAAAATTATAGAATAATTAAAATTTACATAGATTATTAATTAAATTTTGAAAATTCGACTAATTATGAAGTGAAAAATGATAGAATTTGAATATGAAGGATTTTGAAATTTCTTTTCTTGTTTATTATATAATTTTTTTTATAGTTTGAAAAGATTGAAAAATAGTATTGAAAAAAATATTTAAAGAATTTCGGTTTCAAATATATCTTAAGAGATATTAAGATAAACTATGTGTAAATGTACTACGAGATTATTTCATATATATAGGAATTTATGTTACACGATAGGACGGATCTAGAAGGGGGTTGAATAGATCATTTAGTTAAAAAAAATTCTTTTTAAAGTAATGCAAAAGCTCCGGATTCAAACTTGTCTACAATGATCTGTTATTGGAAGGATCGGATATGCGAAACCGAATGGATTAATATAGGTGAAATATAAATCAATACGATACTCAATTTATCAAGCGCTTAAACAATATCACCGAGTACTTATTAATATTACTTCCAATGTCTTGTTTAAGATAAACTCAAGAATTTGTATGTTAGTCAATTTATCAAACACTTGGTGTGCAATATACACCAAGTTCTATTTTCCAACAATGGTAGTGATGAGGTCACTTGATAGCAACCAAATTGAAGGCTATGAATTTGTAAAATCCTTGTCAATCACTACACGTATGGTAAAACAGATTTAACAAACCAAAAACACACAAATTATAATGAATGAAAATAAAGGTGCAGAAAGGAAAATCGACACGCGATTTGTTTAGGCAGTTCCCTTTGTCGTCCTCGCGTAGGGTACGTCTTCCCCTAATTCTAAAATCTAGAATTAGGATATCTGATATTAAGTTGAAAGTGCTTACAAGAGAAGAATAATCACCAATACCCAATTTACAATTGCAGAATTTAATACTATGCTCTTCTCTTCCCTTGATTCGAGTTGAACCAAGTATGTCAAACTCTTCGATCAAACCTCCGGTTAACGCTACTCGTTTGCACGCCCTCGACGTTCCGCAAACCTTTCACTCGGCTGATTTCAATCGCAAGAAGTATGACCCCAAATCTTTCTTCACAACCCTCCGATTACCGCTACTTGATTGAGCAAACCCACAGTTTCCCAATCCTTTCACTCGGCTGAATTCGATGAAGCAAAGACTTGTGCAAAAACTCCAAAATCTTCAAGATCTAGGAGGACAAAACCCCAATAGTTTTATCCAAGAAAAAACCCACACTTGCTCAACCCAAATCTAAAATTCAATCTTCAATTTCGACGTTATCAACACAGCTCTGCACTTTGATCAACAAAAAATATTATGTGTAATTGTTGATGAATACATGAGAGGTTGAAGATGATGAGACACAATGTGTATATCTTTCACTTTTTTTTGTTGTGTTAAAAATGAGATGAAACTTGTATTTATGTGATACCCAATAATTAAAAATAAAAAATATAGCAAAAAAATTGGTCACAACAGCGAGCGGTCGACCGCTACATAGGGACAGTAGACACGAGCGCTCCCAAGATAGATGAGAAGAAATTTTGTTTTGTGATACGTCGACCGCTGCAGGGACTTGTACTCCCAGTATGAGTCGACCAGATGGGTCGACACGAGCGCTCCCGAGGGTGGTAGATGCGTCGACCACTCCAGGACATGCGTCGACGCAGACAGTGAATTTCCAACTTTTAGTTTTGGGTTGACCAGATGGGTCGACGTGAGCGGTCCCGAGCTTGGTCCAATGACTTTCTTCATACCATGAGTCGACCAAACCATATCATGAGTCGATGCATGCAGTGAATATTCCCAAAAAAAAAAATTACCTTCAAAAGTTGTCATGTTTTTCCAATCTTCTCACCCGGTTCTTCATGAGTCCAAAACCATTGATAGGTTTTGACATCATTAAAACAAGGGTAGAGGTGTATTGCCCTCACAATTTACAGTTCATTATATGTTATAGTCGATGTGAGACTTATATACAAATATAAATATATATTCTATCAATAACCAATATTATTATAATATTTTAAAAATTAAAAAATATATTAATAAATTTCATATTATTCTATACAAAAATATCTTTTAAAAAAATAAATTTTTTCTTTCAAGTCCTATCTCTCATCTATAAAATCAATCCTTCCTTCCAATCCATTATAAGCTCGCAAAAATTGAGTAAAAAACAAAAAAAAGAAACTAAAAGTGTAAATCCCTATTTGAGAGTTGGTTGTTACAGTGCTATACATTTCAAAATACCATTACTAATGGTTGTAAAAACAGATAAGATCCCTATCTTTAAGCTTTTCAACAGTTCTACTTTAGTAGCTCTCAAATATAATTGCATTTGTAGGTTGTGTGGCTGTAACCCAGAATATCGTTGAAGTAACGCTGCATCTGAGACAGGTTCTTTTGCACATAATCAATCACATGTCATATTACATCTAAGGTCAAGTATTATTTTCATTATAATTTCTACTCAAGATTATATTTTGTCTTCTCCTTAACATGGAAAAATTCTCATTTCATTTGAAGATTTAATTAAAAAAAGTATTCACCCGAAGCAAAAACAAGAATATTATTTGTTCACATTTTTGCATATTCTGGGTTACAGCCTAAGCAAAAATATCATACTGTGTAACATGCCGGGTGATTGCTTTTCCTCTAATGACGATTATTGTCGGTTTTGATGTAGTATTTTATTTTATTTTTTGAAAAACTGGTCTTGATGTAGTATTGAAAATTAAACTTGGAGTTTTTATGCAATTATATTATGTAAAAAATTTATTTTATTTCAATTGATATACTTTTAAAATAAAATTTAAATTAGAACTAGTTTGGATTTGATTTATTTAAAAAAATGATAACACAATTTTAAACTTATAGTTTATAAGCTCGTATGATAACCTGTTGGATAACGGTTTTTTCATCTCGAATTTATTGTTTATTTTACTAACTTATAGCTTATTTTCCAAATGATATTTTAAATAGCGTTTTAGTTCATAGCTTATAGCTTATCATTTTTTCTTCCTTTTTTATTCTTATTATTTTAGTAAAAATCCACTTTTATCCTTTATAAATTTATTTTAATTTAAAATAATATATATATATATATATATATATATATATATATATATATATATATATATATATATATATTAAATATTTTTTTATGTCATTTTACATTTATAAGTTACTTGAACCACTAATTTTATCAAACACTTCAATTAGCTTATCAGCTATTAGTCTCAACCATCAGCCATAAACTATAAGTTAACAATCATCAGCCATCAGCTATAAGCTAGCTTATCAGCCAACCACTATTTTTATCAAACAGACTCTAAGAGTATCAAAATTTTAGAGTGCAATTTACACATCTCAACTATGGATGATAAAAAAATCCATATTCCACTGTAGATAAAATCCGTCACAAGCAAAGTTTGATGATTTATTGAGTATTCACGTGTAAAATTAATGGGTATTTAATTATCTATTAGTAAACGGATACATATACAGATTTGAGAGTATCTGTATCGTTAATAATTATCAAAATTACATAATATTAATGTAATGAATTTAAAATTACTATTATTATTATATTAAATATATAAATATTACTATTTTAAATATAAAACTATTATTGTTATGAAATAAGAAGAAAGAAGATAAAAGAGAAGAGAGAAAGATAGAATGATTCTGTATTATTTCATCGGTGTATTTCTACAAAGAGATTGGTCTTATTTATAGGACAATATCTAGACAATGTGTTGGATCACGGTTCTAAAAAATTTGCCACCAAAGAAATTACCGGGTCGAGTCGTAGACTAGGTCGCTCTCTTTAAGACGTTTCGCGGTACTGCCCAAAATTATGCAAAGCAGTCGAACTACTGCGTCGCCTCCAGGATAAAACAGCCCAGTTCTATATTGTACGATTACTATTTGCACGATAGATAATCGGTCTAGAAATACACCTTCAGATGGTACTAAGACCATTCAAATATGGTATAGATACCACTTTGGTATCTGGTTTGACCAGTCGTAGTAATTTCTCAAACCAAGAGAAATTTCGAATAATTCTCTAAAGAGAACCTAAGAAAAATTATACTTGAAAATTTCTCAACTCAAATGAGGAGAAATTAACATTATTCTCCAAGGAGAATTCGAGAAAATACTCAGAAAATTCAACGAGTAGAAAGAAAGGGGGAGAAGTTGGCGCTTCGATAATTCGAAAGACGCGGAGTTATGAGAGTAAGGAAGGAAAAACTCAAAATAAGTTTTTGGTGTGTTTTGGAAAGAAACAAGTGACTTCCTTATATAATGAAGTAAACTAGCCAAGATTTCTAATCTAGGCGATGTGGGACTAAGGAATTTTTCCAACTAATATACAATGTGGGACTTGACTTAATGAATTTTTTCAATTCATCTCTCTATATTGGAATATATACATAATGTTCCAACACAATGTAATAAATACAAATGGTTATAAATAAGGAATAAAATCATTGGAAAATAAATATTCAATTATTCATAACATTCCCCCTGGATGTTTGTTTTGGATATGCCTCGTTAAAACCTTTACTAGAAAAAACCCAGTGGGAAAAAATCTAGTGAAGGGAAAATAGTACAATATCCTTTTAAAATAAATTTATTTCTCCCCCTCAGCTGAACGTTCATTTCTTTGACGATGAAGACCAAACTTTTGTACTAGTTGATTAAAAGTTATACTTTGGAGTGACTTTGTGAAAAGTCTGCAAGATTATCACATGAACGGATTTGTTGGATGTTTATATCACCATTTTTCTGAAGATAATGAGTGAAAAATAAATTTGGAGAGATGTGTTTTGTTCAGTCTCCTTTAGTGTAACGATCTTGCAATTGAGCGATACATGACGTATTATCTTCATATATGGTCGTTGTATTTGTTTTTCCAGAAGACAAACCACAAGTATTTTGTATTTGTTGGATTAAGGATCTCAATCAGACGTATTCTCAACTTTCCTCATGTAGTACTAAAAGTTCTGTATGATTAGATGAAGTTGCTGCTATTGTTTGTTTCACCGATCTTCATGAAGTAGTTGTACCACCACATGTAAGTAAATAACTTGTTTGTGATCTACCATTGCGAGGATCTGACAAGTAACATGCATCTTCATAACATGTTAATTCGAGTCTGGATACTTTGGTATAAAACAGACTCGTGTCTATTGTAGCGCTAAGATAACGAAGTATATGTTTGACTCCATTCCAATGACTTCGTGTAGGTAAAGAATTGTATCTTGCTAATAAATTAACCGCAAATGATATATCAGGCGTGTATAGTTAGCAAGGTACATCAGTGCTCCAATCACACTGAGATATGGTACTTCAGGACCAAGCAATTCTTCATCCTTTTCTCAAGACCTGAAAGGATCTTTCTCTACATCTAATGATCTAACAACCATTGGAGTAGACAACATGTAATATTTATCTATATAGAAGTATTTTAAAACTTTCTCTATATAGCATTCTTGATGTACAAATATTCATTTGTCAAAATGCTCAATTTGTAAACTTAGACATAAATTTGTCTTTCCTAGGTCCTTCATCTCAAACTCTTTCTTTAAACAAGCTTTTGGAAGCTCTTCAGGAGTTCCAAAAATATTTATGTCATCAATATAGACAACTATTATTGAAAATTCCTTTCCTGATCTTTTTATAAAAACACAAGGACAAATGGAGTTATTTGTATATCTCACTCTAAGCAAATATTCACTAAGACGGTTTTACCACATGCGTCCAAATTGTTTCAAACCATAGTGAGATTTATTCAATTTTATGGAATAGCTTTCTCGAGATTCGGAATTATGTGTCTCTGGTATATTAACCCTTTAGGGAGTTTCATGTAAATGTCACTATCAAGTGAACCGTATAAATAAGATATTACAACATACATCATGTTCATATTAACCCCTTCAAGTACTATAAGGCTAATAAAATATCAAAAAATTAATTGAATCCACTATAGGTGGATATGTTTCATCAAAACCAATTTTAGGTCTTTGTGAAAATCATTGAGCAACAAATCAAACTTTTTACCATTCTTATTATGATTTTTCACAAAAACTCATTTATATGACATTGATTTTTACACCTTAAGGTGTTCGGACTACAGGTCCAAAGTTGAGTCACTTGTAAAGTGAGTTTAAATCTTATTCAATTGAATCTGTTTATTTTGGCCAATTCTCACTTTGTCTACAATCTTTAATAGACTTTGACTCATGGTCCTCTTTGTCATTTAGCGCTATATTGTACAGAAATATATCATCAATGTCGACTTCGTATCGGTTCCATTGTATCCATTTTAGACATAATTTATCGAGTTTTCTTTATTTTCATAAGTTTCAGGTACCTGATCAATCTCTTCTAGAGATGAAATGTTTATTATGTCCGAAGATTCTTATAGATTTTCTATATCCTCACATGGGTCATCTTTAATTTTAGCTTATTTGCTTGGTAGATGATTCTTAATATTGGAACCGACTTTTCTACCATGCTTCATGCACGGTTTCAATTCATTTGCTATATTAGATTATCCAACAGGAGAATCCACTTCGATTGTACTATTAGCAGATGTAATTGGTTGTATAAAATTTGCAAATAAATAATCTTTCGAACTGGTTCATATTGGTTTGTACGAGGATCAAGATCTAAAATTGTTCATTTGAACTTTTGTTCATGATTTCAGCTGCTTATTTCCCCCCCTAATATTGGGAAAATTATTTTATCAAGTGATAATCAGCCTACTGGGTTGCAATCAAGTATTTGATTATTTGCTCAAATTATATCCTCAAAATTGAGATTCATATTAATTATATTTTTCCAATATTCTTTCATGACTCATCTTAATGTATTATACTGGAGCAATTGGAATATACACAACACATCCAAATATTCACTTAGATGAGAAGTATTAGAATAAATTATGGAGGACTAAGATATAGTATCTTGTTGGCTTGATGTGAATAAATATCTTAATATCATACTTTGGGTGTTTCAAATATATACTTTATAATTGATGATCCCATATCTTTATAATTGATGATCCCATAAGTATCAACCATATAATTAACTTTAGACGTCTAAAGAATGGACCTTCAGGTCCATTTTCTTATGTTCAATATCAATTTTAATAATATATGTAATACTTATACATGAATTTCTAAAAAATCCAAAAAACAAGATCTTAGTCTAATTAGTTGAGAAAATAATTTCACAAACTTCTGGTTGTGAGTAGACATATGCATGATCTTTTAGTCGATGCAACAATTAATGTCATAAAAAAATAATTTCTCAATTTTTCCTTTGGAAACACACAAATTTTATTGGATTGAAGAAACGTCTGGTTCTTCAAAACTAATTCTCGCATCATAATACATCTGAGATGACCCAACCAATTTTGCTAACAATACACTTAAGTGTGATCTGCAAACTTCTGGTTTACAATAATACATAAGATTCTATTCTTTTAATTTGTTTCAATCTCTAAATGACTTGCGAGTGATAAAATTTTCGATCTAGATAAACAAAGAAATCATGAATCTCTAAATGACTTAGAAGGTATTGAATTTATCATCATAAAAATATTTTACAATACACATTCATCGTACATAAATTGAATATAAATATTTATTCTCATAAGATCAATTTCATTAATCATCATATTATTAATATAGTAATTAATCAATAAATACTATATATAATAATTTGTGATATCTCACAAATATTTTATGATTCTATCAAATATCCAAAAAATATATTCAAAAATAAAAAAAATCCATTTCACTTATTTATCTCAATCATATCTTACATAGATCTTTGAAAATTATTTAATTTATTTTCAATAAATTAACTGAGTAGTATTTAACAATAAAATGAAATATCTTAAATCTTATTATTTGTATATATAAATACACATATCAAATATATTATCACAATATAAATATTATATGCACGCCCTCACAATAAATTATATTACACTCAAATTGAAAGTAGATATTAATATATTTTATACACACAAAACTTTCTGCTATAATAAAATATATTGATTTTTTTAAAATTAAAATATCACAAATAATTTTAAAATCAAAGTTAATTTTAATTGATAAACATTCACTTTAAAATTTTCATTTATTTCAGAATAATTATATTTTCAAAATCACAAAAATAAATTTATCCAACTACTAAGGAGACATACTTTTATATTCAACAAAATACTAAATTTTCAAATAAGCAATAATTGATATAATCTATAATATCTCAAACCGGTAATAATTGGTACCCTAGCAATTTTTGAGAGTTTCTAACATAATTTTTTTTTTACAATAATAAAAATATTTATAATTTTTCAAGAACTATAATATACACATACACGTTTTTATAATTCATAAAAAAAATTTCATTGTGCAATCCTGAGGGATATTTTATAAGTTCTTTATAAGTTCTTCAAGAATCATAGCAAACAATAATTATTTTGCAATCCTTCTGAGTTCTTCATGAAATATATAATAAATTAATATTTGGCTATCCTTTAAAGATGTATGTTTGATAAGTTCTTCAGGAACTATATAATAAATTATTATTTTGCTATTCTTCGGGGATGCTTGATAAGTTCTTCATGAACTATATAATAAATTATTATTTGGCTATCCTTCAGGGATGTTTGATAAGTTCTTCAGAAACTCAATCACACAAATCTTTTATTAATAAAAAAATAATATTTGCAATCCTTCAGGGATTCTTCATATGTTCTTCAGGAACAATATAAGAAATTCAATATATTTCGATCCTTTAGGGATGCTTTATATGTTCTTTAGGAACAATATAAGAAATTCAATATTTTTCGATCGTTTAAGGATTCTTCATATGTTCTTCAGAAACAATATAAACTTATTATATTTCTATCATTCATGGATACTTGATAAGTTATTCAGGAATTAAATATTAAACTATTATTTTGCTATCCTTCAAGATAGTTTGGTAATTTCTTCAATAATTATATAATAAAAGGTAAAAAAAAAAAACTAAAAAGAAAGGATCAATATTACCTCTAATAGTTAGAGCTTCAATTTTTTTCTTCATGTTTGGTAGAGTTTTTCTTCATGTTTGGTAGAGTTTCGTGCTGATAACGTGTTATGAAATAAGGAGAAAGAAGATAAAAGAGAAGAGAGAAAGATAGAATAATTCTGTATTATTTCATCAGTGTATTTCTACAAAGAGATTGGTCCTATTTATAGGACAATATCTAGACAATGTAATAAATACTATTTTTTTTTCATAAATAACACTTGTATTAGAAGAGAGTACTAGGGATACTCAACCCTTACAAGAGAGTAGCAATATGCCAACATAATTCAACTACACAACAGAGGGTTTTTAAACCATTCATATAGATTACATTTGATTCTATCCTTGGCTGCAATAGCGAGCCACCACCAAATAGCGAGCCACCACCAAGAATACCAGATAATCGAATAAAATAATTCATCACTATCAAAAACCGCATTATTGAATATCATGTCGTTTCTCAACTTCCAAATACACCACCAAACTGTCAACCAAATGGCCGCCACCCTTTTAGTTGGAATTCTGCCCGACAACATATTAACGGCCATCAGAAGTTGGCTGCAACAATCAGCATCAGAGTAATTGTCTAGATCCAGCCATTGACTAATGTTTCGGCACAATCTTTGAATCATAGGACACAACATGAATAGATGAGAATTATCTTCCTTTTGCTGCTCACAAAAACTACATATATCTTCATGGCTGTGCAGAATAATCCTTCATTTTAGCAATTGATTCCTTGTCTGCAAACTGTCCCTCAACAATCTCCAACCAAACAGCTGAACTTTAGATGGAATCTGGGCCTCCCAAATGACCTTCAGCCCTTGTCCAAAACTGTCTTCCAACACTGTAACTCCAAGTTCCTGCATAATAAGATTATAACAAGACCGCACCGTAAAACACTTAGACGCGTCGAAAGGCCATATGAGAACGTCTTCAACATTACAACTCAGATTTACATCCATCAACAAAGCTCGCAGATCTTCCAATTCGGTTGTTGCCTCCAAGCCAAGAACTTTTTCCGCTCTGATCACAGTCCAGCACCAAGAATTACCTCGCCAATACCCCATATTTATCACCTTATCTTCTTTAAAGTTTGTTTCCTGGTACAATCTTGGATAGAGGGTAGCCAAACACCCGTTACCCAGCCAACAAGAGGACCAAAATCTGGCCACATTACCGTTACCAATCTTGACTTTATAAATAAGGAATAAAATCATTGGAAAACAAATATCCAATTATTCATAACAATTATTATTTTATTAAATCTAGTATAATTATTAGATAAAAAAGGATAAAATGAATGTGATTTACTTTATTGTTTTATTATTATTATTATTATTATTATTATTATTATTATTAATATTATTATTATTATTAATATTATTTTTATTATTATTATTAGTATTATGTATTAAATTTAAAATTAATTTTTTATATTTTTAAAAGAGGATAAATTTATTTTAGTTATTTTTAATTTTTTTAAAATAATAGTATTCATGAATATCTGTAAATATTGGTATTCGTGTTCGAATTCCTAATCTTTACTATATCAACTTATTCGTGTATGAATTTCTAATCTTTACTGTATCAACTTTGTTATTCTTACATCATTTTTTATATCAATACATACATCGTATACACTGTTCACCGTATTTATACGGTGAAAATTGTTTTTTAATAAAATATATTTATTTTTTTAAAAATATTTATTTTATAATTCAAATATAAGATTGTGTTATTAACAATGGTTGAATGCTTTGATTGTTCTCTATTTTAAAGAAAAAAAACTAAAACTAAAGAAATAACATATTAAAGAAATGGATTAAAAAATTTTGCAGGCTTGTTGAAGGAATAAAGGGTTTTTTTTTTAATTATGATATCAAATAAAATTGAAGATTTTCAACGTGAAAGAGTTGTTTTATTGTGGAATCAAATTAAATTAAAGATTTTTGAAATGAAATGGTTGTTTTATTAAGTTGCTTTTGCGCTGATTTTATGTTTTGACTGTTTTTTCCAACCATACCGCTATGTTTTCTATTTTCCTTTCTGTGTTTGTTTATCTTTTTTGTCTGTGTTGTTTTTGGATTTTGAAAGTTCAATTTTTTTTAACTTTAGTTTAGGAATTGGAAATCAAGTATTGGAACAGTTTATGTTTTTGATATATATTAAAAAACAATTGATGGTGTTGAAATTGAACATATAAAAAACTATAATTATAATATCTTTATTAACTTTTTTTCAAGGGTAAATTTATTCTATTTGCACATTTTCTCATGCTTCCTGTTGGTTAAGAACAACAGGAATATTTGACTATCTATTTTGAGTTTTGTAATGCATAGAATGGTGCAGTTTGATATAGAGATTTAATTTTCGTTTGATACACCACTAGATGGCTTTTGTCCAATAAAAATACTATTAAAAATATTCTTTTTTACTATTCAAAATATAATTTTTTACAAACCTATATTATGTCATACTCATGCATGTAAATATTAATTTAATAATTTATTATAGGAATATAATTTAACAACAAGACTATAAATAGACCGCTCACAAATAAATACTGCAGAGTTGATCATCAACGGACAAAGTAGATATAATGAGATATTATAGATTTTTTACTATACCTCCTTAGAATAAAAAGTATGAAATGATAATTTAATCTCAAGCAGGAGTTTTGGATAATTTTTTTTTAAAAAAGAACCATAAGTTCCAAATAAAAGTCATTATGTTGATAATATTGATGTTGAAATTCATGATAGTGTGCCTATTGAAAATGATAGTGTTGATAGTGTGCCCATTGGTGATGAAGTTAATAATCTTGAAGACTTTAATAGTAATGATAATAATGTTGATTATGATATATTTGATTCAAGAAATTGGGATCGTCGTCAACCTAAACTGATTGATTTATTGGTTGTGAAAGGTCCTAAAAGAGATAGTTCCATTATGAAGGATCACATAGATAATTGGAATAGACACTTTACAACTAATTTTTATACTAGAGCTTTAGCCGATGGAGAGATGTGTGATAGAGATTGCCTTGTTTATTCGAAAGAGTTTGATAGAGTATTTTGTGTATGTTGTAAAGTTTTAAAAAATGAGATTGATAGCGCACAATTAGCAAATAAGGGTTATAGTGATTGGTCACGTGTTGTGCACGAATTAAAGAGCACAAGTTATGCATGAAACATATTAAAAATATGACTACTTAGTTTGAGTATCATCAAAGGCTACACAAATTTCAAACTACCGATAAAACAACTCAAAGATTAATTGAGAAAGAAAAGGATCACTAAATTTTTTTAAAAAAAGATTTATTTCAATAGTAAATTTTTTTTGCTAAACATAATTTGGCTTTTCATGGTTCTAAGAAAAAAATGTACAAAGATAAAAATGACAATTTTTTGGGTTTGATTGAAATGTTAGCTAAATTTGACTCAATTATCCAAAAAAATGTTAGACGTGTTACATCTCAAAAAGTTCACGTTCATTATCTTGAGCATAAAATAAAAGATGAATTTATTTCATTGTTTGGTTCTGCAATTAACATTGAAATCATAAGAAAAACAAACAAGCAAGGTATTTCTCAGTAATACTTGATTGTACTTTTGATGTTAGTCACCGAGAAAAAATGTATTTGATAATAAGATATGCAGATGTTTCTTCAACTTCTATTAGCATTGAGGAATCATTTTTAGTATTTTTAAATGTGAGTGATACAACTGGTCAAGGGTTTTTTGATGTTTTACAAAATGAATTGAGAGAACTTGGTCTATACATATTTGATGAAATGACAAAGTTATAATAATGAGTCAAATATGAAAGAAAAGCATAAATGTGTACATAAGAGATTTTTATACATAAATATGATAGTCTTTTATATTCCTTGTGGTTGTCATAGTCTTAATTTGACATTGTGTGATATTGCTAATTCTTGTAATAAAGTTAAGATTTATTTTGAGTTGTTCAACACATTTATACAATTTTTGCCAATTTTACTAAGAAATGGAAAATAGGATTGACTCTAAAATCATTGTCATCCACTTGTTGGGAGAGTCCTATAGAAAGTGTGTAAAAGCTATAAGAACTCATATGTCATATTTTACATAATCTTTACTTGAGTGTCGCAAAATGATCTTAATCCTAAAATACAAAATGAAGCTAAATCCTTAACAACAAATGAGCTTGGTGATGTTGAGTTGATGACGATAATTATTTGGTTTGAAATATTATTTGCAATTAATTTTGTTAGCAAGTTTTTAAAGAAAACTGATATGTTTATTGATGTTGCGATGGAAAAAATGGAGTTGATTTCATAGAGAAACAAATTTTTTTTTAAGACACTAATTAATGCTAAGAAAATTACAGTTGAATTGAATATCCCCCATACATTTCCTCAAAAGCATATAATTATCAGAAAAAGACAGTTTGATGAGAATTTGAATACCCCAGAAGTCGAGCTATATGAAGAGGAATCTTTTAGGGTTAATTATTTTCTTTACCTTATTGATCAAACTGTTGTTTCTCTTAGTAAGAGATTTGAGTAATACCAAAAGTATGAAAATATTTTTGATTTCTTGCTTACTTATCACAAGTTACAATCATTGGATGATCCAACTTTGTAGCCTTGATGTACTAACTTTGAATGAGTATTAAAACATAATGAGTAATTTGATGTTTATGGGAATGAATTTTTTGTGGAATTAAAGTTACTAAGAGAAATGTTGTCTGAAGAAATCATAAAAACTATTGATATATTATTATTTTTAAAAGGTTTGGATTGTTTTTCTAATATAATTATTGCATATAAAAGTTTATTGATTATTCATGTGACAATTGTTTTTTGCAGAAAGAAGTTTTTCAAAGTTAAAGTTGTTAAAAAATTACTTACGATCTAGCATGGCACAAGAAAGGCATAATAGATAGGCATCGATAGCCATTGAAAATAATATTTTGGAGATGATAAAATCTGAAGATTTAGTTGATGAATTTGTTTCAAAAAGTGTACGAGAGAAGACTCTTTTTAAATAGTTAAAAATTAAAGTTGTATAAAATGTTATTTATAGTTAAAGAAATACTTTGAGTTTTTTAGTGCTTCATTTTATTAATATATAATCATATTTTTGATGTGTCATTTTAAAATTTTAAAATTCTATATCTTTTTTTTACTGTAGGTCTATTTGTTAAATTAAAACATTTTAAAATTATCTATATTTTTAATTTAGGTCTATTTCTTAAATTAAAACATAGTCCCTGAATTGATCAGGTCGGTCTTCAGTTGGTCTTATGGGACATTTGACTAGTTAATAACAAGTAGCATACTATAATTAAGTGTACTACTTATCCTGGTGCATGTAATTGTTTATCCATCAAAAGACCACTGCCAGAACGTACTTTAACATCAGCCTAATATTGCAATTAACTTGCACTTGTGACAAGTTGTGAGAAATTAGTATACAGAAATTAACTCAATAAAAATATAATCCACCATTTTCTAACTTTAACACAGACTCTCAGCTCAACTTTCAAATATTCAATGAGAATTACAATCAACATGACTTGGTACACATGTATAGTCTTATTCTTATGGATTGTTTTTCATTGCTACAGTTTTACCACTTTGTTTTTTTTCGTGAAAACCATCTCCATCTCCTCTAAGGCTTTACCTTTAGTTTCAGGAACAAAAATATAGAAAAATATCCAAGTTATTACAGATATACCAGCAAACATGAAAAATATACCACCTATTATTATTGCTTTATAAATAGAAATAAAAGTCATTGAAATGAAAACATTCATGCTCTTATTCATAGCAACACAAATACTAAACCTAACTCACAGGTGTAAGTCTCATATTAAAGAAAGTAACATAGAAATATGTTGTCATCATACTAAGCCACAATACCAAGCATTAACCTCCAACCAAGTTTCAAACTCAAATATTTTCCCATAAAATAATTTGATATATTACCCAAAATTATTCCAATACCAATACATAGCTCTGCTAAAGAAGTTAGAAAACCTCTTGATGTTGTAGTAAAAATTTCTACTGAAAAAATAGGTATTATCATAAGAGCAAAACCAACACCAACAGCACAAACACACCTTCCAACCATTAAAATCATGTAATTTGGACCATATCCCATTAGAATTGCACCAATAATGAAGAGTACATATGCTAAGAATATTATGTATCGACGACCAATGTAATCAGAAGTTCTTTCTGCTGTTAAGGATCCTACTAATGCATATAAATTTAAAATTCTTGCTAGAATCTCTTGTTGTGTGTCACTTATTCCTAAGTCCTCTTATATGAATATCATTGCTCTGCTCATAACAATGGTATCTAAAATGAAACTTTATAAAACAACAATGATTAATTAAGAAACGGAGGAATCTGAATACAAATAAAATGATGATTTTTTTACTCATAAATGTAGATGTCGATTACTTCACAAATGGATAAAGTCCAAAACTTTAGCAAAGATAACTAACCACAACATCTTTCGTTTCTTTAAAATACGTGCTCTTATCATGTTTGGCATCCTAAAGGACGTGGTGACAAATAACGGGATAGAGTTCATGGGTAAAAAATCATATGACCCGCTAGATGACCTACACTACAAGAAATTTGCCATTTACCAACGGCAAAATTCCGTTGGGAAAGATCCAAAAACCGTTTCTAAAAGTAAAAAAACCTATACCAATGGCCATTTGCTTCCGTCAACAAAAATTTCCTATACCAACGATTTATGTTCGTCTCAATATCTTATACCAACGGCAACTTTCAGGCGTTGGACAAAATTTCAGGGCTATAGTAACGGCTAATTACACTATCTATTAACTTTCCATCACATATTTCCATTGGTATAGGACAAAATTAACCGTTGGTATATGTCTTTTTTTTCTTACAAATATTTTTTTTTCTTAATTAATACTTTTTAATAATCGAATTTTGGCAATACTTTTAATATACACCACACAAAATTTTAAGCAACATAAAAATAATCAATTATATTGTCAAATTAGCAATCTTACAAACATATCAAAATAACAAAGTAATGTCAATTATATAATGACAACTGATCAGTCACCATTTCTATTAAGTTATGTCTTTCATCCAGCACAAATTCATTATCTCGGTAACATATTCGGTTGTTTTATTGCTTTTTAAGTTAAGTTTATCATATTTATTAATTTATAGTATTGCATTGCATTTGGTTTAAAGTTTATGTCAAAAGATCTTCTTTATGCTTCGATTTGGTAGTGTTAGTGTTGCAGGTTAATGCATAGGTTCAAAAGGACTAAAAGCTGAATGTTGGACGCTCCGGAAAGCCGAAGGTTGAAAAATCAAGATCAACACGGGCGCCCGTGTTAATCAACACTGCCCGTGTTGATGGGTCTGCGCAGAATTTACGTCAGTCAGTAAATCAACACGGGTGCCCGTGTTACCCAACACTGCCCGTGTTGATGGGCCTGCATCAAAGAAAAAAGCTACGTCAGTCAGTGAATCAACACGGGCACCAGTGTTAATCAACACGGCCCGTGTAGATGGATGCGGACAGAAACTTCACTTTTTGATCTGTTTTACTCTATCTTGTATTAAGGGTACTTTGGACTTTTTGTGGACACTAAGACTGATGCTAATACTATTTAAACAAGTTTTGTGGAAGGAAAAAAGGACTTTTTGACAGATTAGAGAAAAGAATACAATAGAAGATTGGAGAAAGCAAGGGTTTGGGAGAGAAGAAGATCTTCATGAACGGAAGCAATTGAAGATTCAATCTCCTCCAGTTTCTTGTAATGTCTTTATTCATTATTATGTTTTCTTTGATTACTATGAGTAGCTAAACCCCCCAATGCTAGGGGGTGGCTCTGATTTCACTTTGTAATGACTCTGAGTTTGCAATTGCAATAACAATCATGTTTTTCATTGTTGATTTATTCTCTTGATGTTTCTAATGCTTTTCCTTTCGGACAAATCGGAATTGATTTATGATTATCGTTTAGGTTGGACCACCATTGATAATACTTTCATGAAAATATGCTATAATTGATATTACCTAGGACTAGGATTACCTTATAGTAACCGGATATTCTTGATAACTTAATTGCTTGATTTCATTGTAAATCTCTAAGGACTTAGGGTTTAGAATGAAGGATCAAAGATTTTTTCACTAAGGACTTAGGATCAAACAACCTTAAGAACCGGTAATTGATTATTGAAAATAAGTTGTTGCAATAGAAATTTCAGAGTTGTTACATTGTCAATCATCCACGATCCCTAGCATGTTACTCATATTTGCTAAAAAGTCAATTTCATTTACTGCTTATTTTACTTTTCGCTAAGTGATAATCACCAAACAAAACCCAATTGAAGTTTTTGTTTAATTGAACTTTGAATTGAACTCATTATTCCTGCGCAGTCCCTGAGATCGATATTCAGGGAATTTTCCCTATTATTACAAGAGGCAAAATAGTACACTTGTTATTTTACCGATCAAGTTTTTGGCGTCGTTGCCGGGGACTGCCATAATATTGAGTTTAAGTTGAGTTCAGTTAGAATTTTGTTGCTCTGCGACTAAAATTTTATTTTCAGCTTTATTTTTGTTATTTTGTTTAATTTCAACTAATCTTCTCTAATCTTTGTATGCGAGGAAAGTCATCAGCTGATTTATCTTTTGACGCATAAATTGAATTAACCTTGCACGCAAGGCGTAGACAAGCTCGTCAAGAGAAACTGGAATCCGAAGAAGAAGTTGTGACAGTTCATTCAGATTCTGAAAGTGAAGAGGAAGTTATGGGCGAGAATCCACCTCCACCTGAGAGACTTCTCGGAGACTATGGTGCTACGAACACACCGAGTGGTAGACTAACAATTGTCAACCAACCGGTAAATGCGGCAAATTTTCAATTGCATTCGAGCACAATAAATCAGCTGGAAAGAAAACCTTTCACCGGGAAGGTTAATGAAGATGCAAACAAGCACCTACAGAGGTTTCTGACCATGACTACGACTTTAAAAATTGAAGGGCATACAGAAGAGGCGAAGAAGTTGAGAATGTTCCCGTTCACCTTGGTCGAAGAAGCAGAAGAGTGGTTCTATTCTCTCCCAGCAGGCAGTATCACATCGTGGGAAGAGATGGAGAAGGCCTTCCTGAATGAGTATTTTCCAGCGTCAGTCTTTCTACGTAAAAGGTATGAAATTCTGAACTTTAAGCAGAAGGAGGGTGAACTTTTGGGAGATGCCTACAAAAGATTCAAGAGGATCCTCGTAGCATGCCCAACTCATAACATGGATCATACAATTTTAGTAGCAAAGAGTAAATTAATGAAAGTTCTAAGTTAAAGAAAATGTATCAAGATTCGATTTCATCGACCTAAGTTTGTATGTTTCCTTATAAATATATGCTTATGTTCTTGCTAATGATCAATATAATTACGTATCAACACCTATATCGTCCGTGTCCGCAACGATATAGCTAGATTTACCGTATTGTTTAACCGACGATTTCTCCACCGTTTAAACAATACAAATAACGTTTTAAAACCGATACTTAGTAAACATCAAACTCTAAATCCATGTCTGCAAATTATAGTTTGAAAGATGATGAGTTAGGTCTAGATACAAACATTGATGTCTCAAACATTTATACCAAAGAAAAGCTTTAATAAACAAACTAAACCATCTATATTGATCATCACTTGTTCATACACATATATTCACAAGAAAAACATACAAAAGGCTAGGAAGATTACATCTTATCTTGATACAAAAGGGATTTAGCTATCCATGAGAATGGTAGCTTGCACAAGAAGGAAAGGATGAAGATCAACAAGCATCAAAGGCGATTAATCGACGATCAAGGCTTCCAATCTTCAACTCTATGTTTGCTACAGTAGACAAGTGTTCTTAAGCTCTCAAAATCAACCACACACCACAAAATATCTGAAAATCTCTTTATATAGTTTTTCTGAAATCTGTCCAGGGCGCGTCGCGCCCTCCAGCGCGCTACGCGCCATTACACTTATAAAATATAAACCGCCCATGCGCGCGATGCGCGCAGATCTCTGGATGAAGCTTCAAAATCTCTTGCCCAGGGCGCGACGCGCCCACATGCCCGCGCGACGCGCCCTGGGCAAGCTCAAAACAAGCTCCAAACATCCCAAAATTGGCCAAAACCTACACAATCAAGACTAAAAACACAAATTAACATAAAATGAAAGCTAAAAATTGTAAACTATAAATAATTATCTAAAACTTCAAAGAATTAAAAGCATACTCGATAAAATCGGTTCAAAGGTGCCACTAATTAAACTAAATATTAACAATATTTGGCACCTAACAACTCTCCCCAACTTAAACTCTTGTTTGTCCTCAAACAAAACAATGATAAATTACCGGGAACACAAAATTTCACAAATGAAACAATCAAGCAGAAACAAGAACAATTGAGTGGTTCAAATTCCAACAGTACAGAAAGATCAATCCTTACCAGTTTCCATCGAAGCACCATGATAACAATGCTAATCCTCATATACAAATTTTATGTCAAATAATTCCACAAGCAAAAGAAGTTCAAAAATGAATCACACCTACGCACTTCCCTCTGAGAGAACAAAAATGGAGGATCCTAACACTCACCAGACAATGACGCAAACATACCGAATTAATTATGAACTCATCTAAGCACAGAATAAATAAAAAGTATATAAGCATGAATCACTAAGGACTTTCGGGTTGTAGCTTGGCTTGGTTAACAACAAAGTGTCATATCTCACGGCCATTGAATCGAAAGGGTCAATACCTAAGAGAGCATTCAAATACACTTACATCCACACCTCTTTATCAACAGATCATACAACATTATTGCTCAAGAGTTCACCTTTTTATTTTAAAGGACTAGCTATATACAAAGCTTTTTTTCTTTTTTCTTTTTCTTTTTCTCTTTTTTTTTCTCTTGAGCAATCACTTATTTACTTCTCATTACCAATACAACCAAAATTTTTTTTTTTTATTCTCCCCAACTTGCATATTACCACCACATAATCACGAATGCTCTCTATTCTAAGGCGAAAAGGAATCATTCCTAACCACAATTAATGGTGCTCTTCAAGGTTGAAAGAAAATCATCAAGATTCAGATCAAAAATCGGCAAATATAGACAAGGAATTGATACCGATTGAATCTTGGCAAAAATGGCTCAAAATGGTTATCAAAAGCACACACACTCACCGGGTAAGTTATATATGGTAGAGAAGTTATACTCGTAGTGCAGAACAAAACGCCTTGATCACTTTCATGCTTAACACAATTTAATAATAAATGCAAGATTAATCATAATAAAAACGAGTTAAAGCGCACATTGCTGGTATCCAGCACAATTTATTATATATCTACACAGTGGAAAGTCTCCTCACAACTACAGCTAGGCTAAAATGATTCACAATTGAACTAATTTTATCAACAGAAATTAATGACAACTAATTTGTACAATTTAAAAGCATCAGAATCAACGGTACTTGATAAACAAAACGATAAAGGATGTACCTTGCACGTACAGTTTTCAACTTATATCATCACCACTCAAATTGTGTTGCATTACCCAAATTCATCGTGACAACAAAAAGTCGTGTTCCAGCTAATTAATCATCAGGACAACTCATCAAAATTAATTATATCTTAAATATAAATACTAAAAAAATAAATGCGATAAATAAAGTAAACGGAACTTATATATATAAGAAGAAACCACACCAAACCAGTGTTAACTATCCAAAGGCGTAAACTTAGCCTTTCAAAGTACCTCATCCACCAGGATGGAACAAAATTAAAAACAAAGTAGAAATTGTTCTAACATAAAACTAAAAACAATAAAAATAAAGCGATAAAAATAAAGCAGAAGAACTACTCCGCATCGGAAGTATCCTCTTCATCATCAGCCATCCCCTCCTCAGGATCTGGCCTGCCCTCAGGCCATGAAGCATAAGCAGATAAATCATCCCGGGTACCAACAGGCTGCTGCAGAGAAAGTTGCCGGATAGAATCCTGCAAAAACATAAACGCTCTCTGATGCACCATATGCATCTGATAGTTCCAATCACTTGCATCACCATACTGAGGACCAGCAGGCGGTGCAGCAGCAACCGGAACAGCTTGAGAAGCATCGGGAAGGTCAGATGCACTTTGAGCAGCACCGAAAGGACGACCTCCAGGCAAACAGTACCTGTTAGCAAAAATATCATCTATAACACCATCCATGGGGATCATGCCACCAGATGGGAACCGGACACCAGCCTTCCTGCACAAACCCATTATTAAACCAGGAAAAATCAACCTACATTTCACCCCATCTCCATGAAGAGTCCCATTCAGGGCGACTCTTTTCAGCTCATTTGCCACGATCCGAGACACGTCAATGTTATCACCTTCCAAAATACCCTGAACCAAACCTGCCGTATCAATGGTGAGGGAGGAAGTGTGACTCCGTGGCCTAATGTTGTAAAGGACCACCGAAGTCACCAACTGAGCCTCCTCCGTCAACTGACTACGAGTAAAAGTCTTTGGCAGCCCAGCTTTAGTCAGAGTATAGGTGAAACCAGTCCTGCAAATCCTCTCCCTAATACTCTCCACGTCCCAGTTTCCTCTATTCAACCTGGGATGGTACTGGCACTCTTCTACCAAAGCAAGAGGGTTATCCAGAAAATCAAAAATAGCCTCTTTGCTAAAATCAATGGCCTTACCTCTCACCCATGTTTTAAACGGGTAAGCTTCAGTACCTGACCAACCGCTCGGAGGCAAGGCGTTTGCGTAGAATTCTCTGACAATCTCCACCTGATAGAATTTTGGTGGAGTGAACAACTTGTCCCAGCATGTTTCAGACAAAGCAGTCCACGCCCTTTGGAAGAGGCCGTGGTCAATAGGAACCACAGTGCGTTCACTCCACACAACTCGGCTTTCGAGCTCATGGTACCTCGCCTCTTGCTCCAGACCTAGAAACTTCGTCCGATCAAACCTGCCAGCTTGTGAGGAAGATCCCTCACCAAAACCAGTCTTCTTTCTCTTCAAAAAGGGTGCCATTCCTGCACAATTTCAAATCAAACAAAACACACAAAAATTGAAACAAAGTTAGCATAACCTCTATTTTAATAGCCTACATCAATCCACATTCATCATCAATCACAAAACAGACCCTATACAACTTCACAGAATGCATAAAAAAAAAAATCAAAGTTTAACCCAGGGCGCGACGCGCGCTGAACAGGGCGCGACGCGCGCTCTGCGAAACCCAGAAAATTTCTTCAATAAAACTGCAAAACAGACGAGGAGACAAACTTCTCCTCCCTTCTAAAGGTTCCAGCAAGCAATATATACATCATACGATTGTTTTCTACCCTAGTTTTTCAAATTCTATCAAAAAAATCCTAAATCTAAAACCTAAACTTCTAAAACCTAAGTTAATGGAAAGATAAGAGAAGAAGAACAAACCTTGATGATTGATGATGGTAGAGAGACGAAATTTAGTGAGGAAAATGCAAGAATTAAAAGAGCAAGTGTGTGTGTTGTTTTTCTTTTCTTTGAACAAAGAGGAGAAAGGGAAGAATGGAGGCAAAACCTCCAAAAACCCTAAGAACCTCTTCTGCCACGAAACCGGGTCGGGCCCAGCATGGGTAGGCCCAAACCAAAATTTTTTTTTTTCAAAAATATGTACAGCGCGCGACGCGCCCTCATCTCTGCCTGGAAGGGGTCCTTGAGCTCACATAGCGCGCGACGCGCGCTACACCAGAAACAGCAGAAAAATTGCATTGTTTCAGCACGCCCAAAAATACCGGTAGATCGTTTCTGGCTCGACGATAACTCAAAAATCCCACCTGCACAAAGAACACAAATACAAGTGAATATATACAACTTGGGGTGCCTCCCAAGAGCGCTTTGTTTAACGTCGGTCAGCTCGACGGTCAAAGGCAATCAAGGATCGCCAAACGATAAAACACAAGTTTCACGATTAAAATCGCTTCCTCGATAAACCTTCAACCTCTGACCATTTACTACCCACTCTTGGTTTGATTTTTGGTCCTCTATCACAATAGCCCCATGGCTTCTAACCTCTTTGACCAAAAACGGTCCGGACCATTTAGACTTCAACTTTCCCAGAAAAAGTCTTAACCGGGAATTGAAGAGTAAAACTAATTGCCCTACCTTAAAGTCCTTCATTCTAACCTTACTATCATGATAGAATTTGGTCTTTTCCTTGTAAATCGAATTAGACTTATAGGCATGCAATCTCATCTCTTCCAACTCATTTAGTTGGATTTTTCTTCTCTCTCCACACAACTTGTGGTCAAAATTCAAAAGCTTCCAGGCCCAATATGCCTTATGTTCTAATTCTACGGGAAGGTGACAACTTTTACCATACACCATTTGGAATGGTGTAAGACCGATCGGTGCTTTGAAAGCGGTCCGATACGCCCACAAGGTTTCATCTAACTTCATTGACCAATCCTTCCTAGAGCTAGACACAGTTTTCTCAAGAATTCTCTTAATCTCTCTATTGGTCCTCTCAACTTGCCCATTAGTTTGTGGATGATATGGAGTAGTTACCTTGTGCTTTACTCCATATTGCTCCAACACTTTTTCAAGCGGAGCATTACAGAAATGAGATCCACCATCACTAATTATCACTCTTGGCGAGCCAAACCGCGAAAATATATTTTTCTTCAAAAACTTTATCACGGTCTTACCATCCGCTTTGGGTGAAGCAATCGCTTCCACCCACTTAGACACGTAATCCACAGCTACCAAGATGTATTCATTTGACATTGAGGAAGGGAATGGTCCAACAAAATCAATGCCCCAACAATCAAATACCTCAACTTCTACAATACTTTGGAGGGGCATTTCCTCTCTTTTCCCTATTCCACCAGTTCTTTGACAACTGTCGCATGAGGCAACATGGTGGTAAGCATATTTGAATAAAGTAGGCCACCAAAATCCCGATTGAAGGACTTTTGTGGCCGTACGCAAACCATTAAAATGACCACCATAAGGCGAATTGTGGCAATGCCACAAAATGCTTTTTGTTTCCTCATCCGCGACACATCTTCTCAAAAGATTGTCACTACTCAACTTAAACAGGTGAGGATCATCCCAAACATAAAAATTAGCATCGTTTAAAAACTTTTTTCTTTGATTCCAAGTTAGATCCTCCGGTATCCAGCCAGATGCTTTGTGATTAGCCATATCTGCGAACCAGGGTCTAACTTCTTGTACCATGTACAGTTTTTCATCTGGGAATTCTTCCCGCACTTCTTTTTCATTGTTTGTCACCTCGGTATTCACTAACCGAGACAAATGATCCGCAATCAAATTTTCTGTACCTTTCTTATCTTTCACTTCAAGATCAAATTCTTGAAGCAAAAGAATCCACCGAATAAGCCTCTGTTTTGAATCAGGTTTTGTGAGAAGATATTTGATTGCGGCATGATCAGTATAACACACAACTTTAGAACCAATGAGGTAAGGACGAAACTTTTCCAATGCAAATACAATTGCGAGCAATTCTTTTTCGGTAGTGGCATAGTTAACCTGTGCCTCATTTAAAACTTTGCTCGCATAATGTATAGCATGGAATTGTTTGTTCTTCCTTTGGCCTAAGACCGCACCAACCGCATAGTCACTAGCATCGCACATGAGTTCAAACTCAAGCGACCAATTAGGAGCGACAATTATGGGTGTGGTGGTCAAATTTTCTTTAAGTTCTAGGAAAGCTTTTAGACATGATTCATCAAAATTAAATTCCATACCTTTGTTGAGCAAATTGCTCAAAGGCTTTGCGACCTTGGAGAAATCCTTGATGAATCTTCTATAGAACCCAGCATGTCCCAAAAAGCTCCTTATGCCTTTCACATTCACCGGAGGGGGAAGCTTTTCAATAACTTCAATTTTTGCCGGATCGACCTCAAGCCCCTTTGAAGAAACCTTGTGGCCAAGAACAATCCCATCCGTCACCATGAAAGTGCATTTCTCCCAGTTGAGAACCAAATTTGTTTCAATGCATCTCTCCATCACCACATCAAGGTTCTTCAAGCACAAGTCAAATGACGACCCGTACACAGAAAAATCATCCATGAACACCTCAATGCTTTTCTCGATCAAATCTGAGAAGATAGCTTGCATGCACCTTTGAAATGTTGCAGGAGCATTACATAGTCCAAATGGCATTCTTCGGTATGCGAAAACGCCAAAAGGACATGTAAAAGCAGTTTTCTCGTGGTCCGCCGGATTCACTGATATTTGATTGTATCCCGAATAACCATCCAAGAAACAATAGAAATTTCTTCCGGCTAACCTCTCTAACATTTGATCCATAAAAGGTAATGGAAAGTGATCTTTTCTTGTTGCTTGGTTCAACCTCCTATAATCAATACACATACGCCACCCGGTCACCGTTCTCGAAGGAATCAACTCGTTCTTCTCATTTCTCACTACCGTCAATCCACCCTTCTTAGGAACCACATGCACCGGACTTACCCATTCACTATCGGAGATGGGATAAATCATCCCCGCCTCTAATAACTTTACAACCTCTTTTCTAACAACTTCTTTCATGGTTGGATTCAATCGCCTTTGAGGTTGTGCCACGGGCCGAAAATCATCTTCTAACATAATCTTATGCATACAATAGGCCGGACTAATACCCTTTAAGTCGGATAAAACCCATCCTATTGCTTCTTGATTCTTTGTCAACACTTCCTTAAATCGATGCTCTTCCTTGTTAGACAAACCACTATTAATGATAACCGGCTTAGTAGAATTGTCACCGAGAAACACGTATTTCAAGTGAGACGGTAACACATTCAACTCCACCTTTTGCTCTTCAACTTTAGGTTCATCCTTCAACTCTTCAATTTAAGTTTCAAATGGATTCATCTCATCACAAGCCTCTAAATTTCTCAAGAAATCTTCAATTTCCTTCTCTTGATCTTTGGTGAGAACTTCAAGAGCTTCCATTAAAGTCTTCTCAAGAGGATTCGACAAGTGCATTTTATTCTCCACTTTCATAATAGCCCTTTCGGTAGCATCGATTCTAAAACAATCATCCTCATCACTCGGATGCTTGATGGCTTCAAAGAGATCAAGACATAATTCTTCATCTTGGTACCTTAATTTCATTAAGCCATCATCAATATCTATCATCATTCGGGCCGTCTTCATAAAAGGCCTTCCTAAGATCAATGGAATCTCAGGATCTTCTTCCATGTCTATGACAATAAAATCAACAGGATACCAAAATTTGTCAACCTTGACAAGCAAGTCTTCAGCAACTCCATGAGGATGAGCTGTGGATTTATCCGCTAATGATAACGTCATTCTTGTCGGCTTCAAATCGTTGATTCCTAATCTTCTCACCATAGACAATGGGATCAAATTAATGCTAGAACCGGTATCTACCAAACCTTTGCCTATGTGAACATTTCCAATAGACACCGGTAAGGTTACCCGCCCAGGATCATTTGATTTTATCGGAGTAGTGCGTTGAATTAACGCATTACAACAAGAGCTCACCGTTACTACCTCCGGATCCAAGAATCTTCTCTTCTTAGTGATGATGTCTTTGATGAATTTTGCATACATCGGCATTTGCTCTAATGCCTCGGAAAAAGGAACATTGATTTGCAACTTGCTAAAAATGTCCAAGAACCGAGCATAGTGCTTTGCATCTTCTTTCTTTGACGGACCGGGAGGGTAAGGTAATTTCTTCACTTGAATAGAATCTTCCACCTTTTTCTTTCCCTTCTCACTCACACTCAATTTTTTTCTCTCTTTTTCTACAACTTTCTCAAGAGTTTCTTTTTCCACTAATTCTTTCTCTTTCTCATTTTCAACTAAATCACCCTCAACATTTTTTTCTACTTCAATCACCCTATCTTTTTCACTCTCAACAATTTCCTCCTCAACTATCTCTCCTACACCCATATCAATATTTCTACCGCTACGAGTTAGAATTGACTTACAATGCTCACGAGGATTTTCTTGTGTAGTAGCCGGAAAAGGACCTTTGTTTTGATCGGCAAGTTGCTTTGACAATTGCCCGACTTGAGTTTCAAGATTCTTTATGGCGGCATCCGTACTCTTTTGGCTTGCAATTTGCAATTGCATGAATTGGCTAAGAGTGTCCTCTATTGAAAGCTTTGATTGTTGAGGTTGTTGGTTGTAACCACCTTGATAAGGATTTTGACGATTCGATGGACCCGCTTCTGGCCTCCATCCTTGTTGACAACCTTGATTACCTCTTTGTTGGTAACCTTGGTTATTGTTGTAAGGTTGTTGTTGTTGTTGTCTCCCACCATAAACTTGATTAGGATTAGACACATAATTCACCTCTTCATCCGGTGGAGGATAAAAACCTGTTTGATGGTCACCCCTACACAATTCACAACACATCACATGTTGATTTTTAGAAGGGCTCCCATTTATCTCTTTGATTTGTTGAGGGAGTTTTGACATTTGTTGAGTGAGCAATTCTACTTGTTGTGTCAATAACTTGTTTTGAGCAAGTATTGCATCACTAGTATTCAATTCAAGAACTCCCGGTTTTCTTTGTGATGCACTACGGTTGTGTTGCCCTTGATGATCATTCAAAGCCATCCTATCAATGATAGCAATTGCTTCTGCAGCAGTTTTTGACATCAACGAACCACCCGCGGTAGCATCTAAAAGAGTTTTTGGTTGAGGTTGGAGTCCATTTCTAAAGATATGGATTTGAGACAATTCATCAAACCCATGACCTTTGCATTTTCTAACCATGGACTTGAACCTCTCCCATGCTTCATTGAGAGATTCATTCGAACCTTGAGAGAACACCGCAATAGAAGTTTTCGCTTCCATGAACCTATTGTGAGGAAAAAACCGATCCAAGAACTTCTCTTCTAACTCGTTCCAATTTGTCATGACATTATTTGGTTGATCAAGGTACCATTCCTTAGCTTTTCCAATTAAGGAATGAGGAAAGAGTCTCCTGAACACCTGTTCTTCTTGGTCTTCCGGAGCACCAATTGTTCCGGCGATCTCGTAGAACTTTGTTAGATGAGTAAATGGATCCTCGTGATCTGCCCCTGTGAACGGATTTTGGTATAATAATTGAAGTAACCCCGTCTTCATTTCGGAGTTTCTTCCATTGGCCTGATCACGAGCAAATTGTGCATTGAGACGAGGGTTGTTAACACATGGCTCTCGAGGTGGAGGATCCGCAGCCATTTCTTCCTCAACCAAGTTTTCAACCGGAGTTGAAGAAGAAGATGCTTCTTGTTGTTGTCTTCTTTCCCTAGCTAGTTGTCTCCTCCTACGAGTTTTGCTATTCTCTCTACGAGCAGTCCTCTCAATCTCAGAATCAAAAAGGAGTTGATCTGCAGGTATACGTCCTCGCATAAACTGTAATCTGAAAACTAACCAAGCAAATTAACAAACACAAGGAAAATAAATTTAGAAACAAGATATTAATTATAAGACTCAATACAAAACAAACTATTGCAATGCTTGCAATATCTAAACAACAATCCCCGGCAACGGCGCCATTTTGTTGAAAGAGTATTGTGGTGTACTTTTCGTTTATATCGTATCCACAGGGATTATTGCGATATCACCGCCGTTCTATAGCCTATTTTGTCTTGAGTTAATGTTACTTTAGTTTTAAGTTTGCAAAAGATCATTCAATTTTAGTAGCAAAGAGTAAATTAATGAAAGTTCTAAGTTAAAGAAAATGTATCAAGATTCGATTTCATCGACATAAGTTTGTATGTTTCCTTATAAATATATGCTTATGTTCTTGCTAATGATCAATATAATTACGTATCGACACCTATATCGTCCGTGTCTGCAACGATATAGCTAGATTTACCGTATTGTTTAACCGACGATTTCTCCACCGTTTAAACAATACAAATAACGTTTTAAAACCGATACTTAGTAAACATCAAACTCTAAATCCATGTCTGCAAATTATAGTTTGAAAGATGATGAGTTAGGTCTAGATACAAACATTGATGTCTCAAACATTTATACCAAAGAAAAGCTTTAATAAACAAACTAAACCATCTATATTGATCATCACTTGTTCATACACATATATTCACAAGAAAAACATACAAAAGGCTAGGAAGATTACATCTTATCTTGATACAAAAGGGATTTAGCTATCCATGAGAATGGTAGCTTGCACAAGAAGGAAAGGATGAAGATCAACAAGCATCAAAGGCGATTAATCGACGATCAAGGCTTCCAATCTTCAACTCTATGTTTGCTACAGTAGACAAGTGTTCTTAAGCTCTCAAAATCAACCACACACCACAAAATATTTGAAAATCTCTTTATATAGTTTTTCTGAAATCTGTCCAGGGCGCGTCGCGCCCTCCAGCGCGCTACGCGCCATTACACTTATAAAATATAAACCGCCCATGCGCGCGACGCGCGCAGATCTCTGGATGAAGCTTCAAAATCTCTTGCCCAGGGCGCGACGCGCCCACATGCCCGCGCGACGCGCGCATACTTCTGCCAGGCACTCTCTTGCCAAGCTCAAAACAAGCTCCAAACATCCCAAAATTGGCCAAAACCTACACAATCAAGAATAAAAACACAAATTAACATAAAATGAAAGCTAAAAATTGTAAACTATAAATAGTTATCTAAAACTTCAAAGAATTAAAAGCATACTCGATAAAATCGGTTCAAAGGTGCCACTAATTAAACTAAATATTAACAATATTTGGCACCTAACACTTTCCGAGCTCAACTGTGAAAAATCCGAAAGACCAAGAGAAGATTAATGCTGTTACTACAAGGAATAAGAAAGTGGCAAAATCGGAAAAAGAAAACGAGGAAATAGATGATCCCTTGGTCATTGAGGTAGATTTGGAGATAAGAGAGAATGCGAAAGAGCCCGAAATTGTGATACCACCGGTTAAGCCATGTGAAGAGAAAAATAAGAAAGATGCTAAACACGAAATCAAGCTACATTTTCCTTCTAGAGTGACAAAGAAGAATTCAACAGAAAAGGATTTTGAGAAGTTTGCAGCCTTGTTTAAAAAATTAGAGGTTAATCTACCTTTCTTTGAAGCACTTGAGCACATGCCTTTGTACAAGAAGTTCATGAAGGAGGTTATCAGTAAAAAGAGACCATTAGGTGGAGAACCAGAAATTGCAACTGAAAAGTGTAGTATAGTCTCTCCAGCAAGGAAGATCCCCATCAAGAAGAAAGATCCTGGAGCGGTGGCGATACCATGCACCATCAAGAACAGAATGTTTAAAAAGGTACTCATTGATTCTGGTTCTAGTGTGAGTTTAATGCCACTATCTATCTTTAAAAAGCTTGAATTGGGAAAGATAAGTGAAAGCGAGACAAAGTTGAAGTTCGCTGATCACACCATCAAGAAATCATATGGGGTAGCTGAAGACGTACTAGTGGAGGTTGATAAGTTTGTATTCCCTGTTGACTTCCACATCATGGACATTCCTGAAGATGAAGAAACTCCTATCCTTCTTGGGAGACCGTTTTTGTTAACAAGTCATTGCAACTTTGACATTGAGAAAGAGACTCTGACGGTGAAAGCCTTTAATGAAGAAGTAACCTTAAAGATGTTAGAAGTCAAGAAACAAAGTGCAGGTGTACATGATCAAGCTTCTGTTGGTATGATCGAAAGTGAGGGAGAATACAAAAGCCCTAAACATCTCCAAGAAAAAGTTTCAAGCATAGCCTCTCTGGTGGAACCAACTCATATAGCTATCAAAAGTCCTAAGAAAGAGCAAGGTGAGAAGAAGAATGTGGGAAATGAATTGAAGAAAAAAGTTGTCCATACTTTTCATCTTCATGAGTTCTTAGTTGCGGAGGTGAAAAGAACCCAAGTGTGGAAGAGAAAATACCCTCCATAATAAAGGGTAATGGACCGTCGAGCCATGCGACGTTAAACGAAGCGCTATGTGGGAGGCAACCCACACTTTTAATAATTAATTTTTTGTTTTGTTTTGCTTTATGTCAGGTAATAAAAAGAGGATTTCTCTGGTGAAAGCTTGAAAGCGGCAGCTAGAGTTGATGTACCCTATGTGAGTCCTTTCCGCAGTGGGCTAAAACATTGAGGTCAATGTTTAGTTCAAGTGTGGGGGGGGGGGGTTCTTGCATTTCTTTTGTTTCTGTTTTTATTTTATTTTTAGCATTTCTATTCGTCTTTGGTATACCATTGTGTTACAGAGTGAGAGATAGTTGTTGGATGAACCCGAGATTGATAGCTAGTGGATGAAAGATACTCCCCATACTTGATCCCCCGAGGAACCCCGAAAGTTGATGCAGCCATGAAATGATAAAATTAAAGGTTGGACGCGATTTGGTAACACCAGACCGAAATGGTTGTATGGTATACCCGAGTCGGAAAAGAAACCACATTACACGAGGATGCTTCCGAGCTTGTAAGCATAACCAACATGGTGAAAGTACAAAGGCCAAACACTAAAATATCATCATGAGAGTTCAGTCAGGTATGACCTTATCACTCTGATTTTGCGTATGTTCTTTTTACACAGCACAACATGAGGACACATGTTGTTTGTTTCACCCTTAGCCTTTCTATCCATCCTTTACTTTATATTTAGCCTTTGTTAACCTCGTTGAGCTTTAGCCTTTTTGTTTGAATTAAACCCCTGTTCATCCGTAACTATACACTTCCTACCCTTGTTCGGCATGATTGTTGTAAATTATAAAGTGTGCAAAAAGGTAAGTTTGGGGTGACAATTCGTAGAAAAAGAGCAAGTGCGTAAAAAGAAATCAAAAAAATAAATAAATAAATAAATAAAGAAACAAGATAAAAGCACTGCCGTTACTAAAGACTCAAACATGCTCATAGAAAAATTGAGTGAAGAATCAAAGTTGAATAAACCCCAGGTCATTATTGAGGCACAAAAATGAGAAAAATAACATGAATGCCGAATCCAAAACTCTTTGTTATCCATTAGTTTGTCTATCATACCGTACCTGATCCCCGTTACAACCTAAAAGACCTCATAAAGTGTGTGGAATCTGTTTGTGTAGTGAAGATAGAGTAAATTCAAAATTAAGAGTTGATATTGCATACTTTAGTACTGTGAGTGCAAATACTTTAACCCCGAGAGATCTTGTGAGAGTGTGAAAAGTTTGCAGGTAAAGAAGCCCTCTGATGTGAAAGTGTGGTAGATAATTCGATTCAGGAAACCAGAAGCTTGATCGGGAAGGAAAAATCAAAGTCGCGAAAGACACAGGCTGTGTTGTGGAGAGGAGAAATTCGTGGGTGACCTCTGTTTAGTCTCAATACATTACTTGAGGACAAGCAAGGAGATAAGTTTGGGGTTGTGATCGGTCACCATTTCTATTAAGTTATGTCTTTCATCCAGCACAAATTCATCATCTCGGTAACATATTCGGTTGTTTTATTGCTTTTTAAGTTAAGTTTATCATATTTATTAATTTATAGTATTGCATTGCATTTGGTTTAAAGTTTATGTCAAAAGATCTTCTTTATGCTTCGATTTGGTAGTGTTAGAGTTGCAGGTTGATGCATAGGTTCAAAAGGACTAAAAGCTGAATGTTGGACGCTCCGGAAAGCCAAAAGTTGAAAAATCAGGATCAACACGGGCGCCCGTGTTAATCAACACTGCCCGTGTTGATGGGTCTACGCAGAATTTACGTCAGTCAGTGAATCAACACGGGTGCCCGTGTTAATCAACACTGCCCGTGTTGATGGGCCTGCATCAAAGAAAAAAGCTACGTCAGCCAGTGAATCAACACGGGCACCCGTGTTAATCAACACGGCCCGTGTAGATGGATGCAGACAGAAACTTCACTTTTTGATCTGTTTTACTCTGTCTTGTATTAAGGGTACTTTGGACTTTTTGTGGACACTAAGACTGATGCTAATACTATTTAAACAAGGTTTGTGGAAGGAAAAAAGGACTTTTTGACAGATTAGAGAAAAGAATACAATAGAAGATTGGAGAAAGCAAGGGTTTGGGAGAGAAGAAGATCTTCATGAACGGAAACAATTGAAGATTCAATCTCCTCCAGTTTCTTGTAATGTCTTTATTCATTATTATGTTTTCTTTGATTACTATGAGTAGCTAAACCCCCCAATGCTAGGGGGATGGCTCTGATTTCACTTTGTAATGACTATGAGTTTGCAATTGCAATAACAATCATGTTTTTCATTGTTGATTTATTCTCTTGATGTTTCTAATGCTTTTCCTTTCGGACAAATCGGAATTGATTTATGATTATCGTTTAGGTTGGACCACCATTGATAATGCTTTCACGAGAATATGCTATAGTTGATATTACCTAGGACTAGGATTACCTTATAGTAACCGGATATTCTTGATAACTTAATTGCTTGATTTCATTGTAAATCTCTAAGGACTTAGGGTTTAGAATGAAGGATCAAAGGTTTTTTCACTAAGGACTTAGGATCAAACAACCTTAAGAACCGGTAATTGATTATTGAAAATAAGTTGTTGCAATAGAAATTTCAGAGTTGTTACATTGTCAATCATCCACGATTCCTAGCATGTTACTCATATTTGCTAAAAAGTCAATTTCATTTACTGCTTATTTTACTTTTCGCTAAGTGATAATCACCAAACAAAACCCAATTGAAGTTTTTGTTTAATTGAACTTTGAATTGAACTCATTATTCCTGCGCAGTCCCTGAGATCGATATTCGGGGAATTTTCCCTATTATTACAAGTGGCAAAATAGTACACTTGCTATTTTACCGATCAACAACCACCAAAATAGTTACCACGACAACAAAATAAACACAAAACACGTATCAAAGATAAAAGAAATTTCTAATCTTCCTCTCTTCCATCTTTCTTCTTATCTTCCTCTCTTCCATTTTCATCAATGCATGAAGCATGGACTTCGACAATAATCTTGAAATAATAAAACTTTGGTTTCTACCACCAAGTGATATTGTGCAAGTTGTACACCAACCAGTCCAGTGTATTACGCATCATCATTCTAAACATTTCATATTCTTGTCAAGGGTGTCTACTCAAGATATTTTTACTTCCTCCATACCTTCATGTATTATTTATAATATATCTCAAACTTATTTAGTTGTCGTGCAAATTAAAACTCTAAAGAATTCATTCACTCCTAGTGTTGATACTATAATGTTTTTGGCCTTTTATCATATAGGAATTTCTTTTTATCATCTTCCATCCAATCAATTCTAGGCTTAGGTTGTTCTACACTTTCAGCACTATGAGTGAATATGAAGGATCCTTCTTCATTGGTATTCCATACTTCTACACCATGAGATTCAAAAAACATTTGCATTCTTGTTTTTTTTTAAATCATAACACTCATCGGTAAAGCAATGTAGTCTATTTATATGAGAGACTTTTTCTAAAAATGGGTCAATAAACTCATCTTTCTTGGATTTAGGAGAAATTTACCCAACTCTTACTCTAATGCCAATTGTAAGTATTAGATGCAACCTAAGAGGGGGTGAATTAGGTTTGTTGGATTTTTTTAAGACTGATAATCAAATAATTCATCCACATTATTGATTATCGAGTCCAAAAATGGAAGGTTTTCAAAAGAGTTGTTACTAATCGAATATTAATGCTAAATAGTTGATTATGAGGCATTGTAAAAAGGTATAATTGATTATAAAGTCTAAAAATGCCTTCATAAAGAATTTTTTGAGTTCTTAGCCAATTAGCCAGACACAAAGATAGTTTTTTGTGTGATTTTTAAAATAAAAAAAGCAAGAGAGAGGGGATTTCTAAAAGGTTGAAATTGCATGTATAAGTTTCCTTAGTAACATCAAGAGTTAGTCTTATACCTTTACAAACACTTATCACTCAACACAGACTCGACGATGTTTCATACTTCCTCTTTTCCATAATACTAAAGCTCCTGGCTTATTGCTGCATTATCTTTGACTTTAGCATTTCATTAGAATCTTGAATCTTCTTCTTATGAGGCTTAAGATAAATCTTCAAGATAAACACCATCATCAGACACACTGCTTGATCACAAATCTTTAATGACTTCATCGAACACCGCTTAACATAAGGTGTTGTCCTCCACATAAGAACCCGATCAACATTGAACCCGACATCCTTCTCTATCTGACTTCAGAATCCTATTATCTGTCTAAACTGCATATCAAAAGTTCTGACCTATTCCAAAGGAGTTTAGTGATTTTGGTGTTGCTTGCAGTTTTTTGGTCTGTTAATGGTGAGTTTGACCGCCTAAGCTCTAGTTGGGCCTTTTGCTAGGTGGTACATTGTAGAGTGAGTGTTTTCTTTAGAATTTGCTCCCTTCCCAAGAGCTACCTGACAATTGGTTTTGAGTGATTTTTATTTTTATATTCTATGGTATTTTTAGCCTTTTGTCTGTTTGTATTTCTTTTAATTTCTTGTATTTCTTTTGGTTTATTGACACTTTTTATGTCTATTTGACTTTTGTCTGTTTGTATTTTTTTTATTTTTTGTATTTCTTTTGGTTTATTGACACTTCTTATGTCTATTTGACTATGACCTCTGTATGTTGGTGGATTGATCCTTTTGTTTATATATATATATATATATATATATATATATATATATATATATATATATATATATATATTATATATATATATATATATATATATATATATATATATATATATATATATATATATATATATATAATGAGTTATTTGGGTGAAAATTTCTCTAATAAAAGGCACATATAGAGTGAACAATAGACGCTAGAGAGCAAATTTGGAAGTAAATAACTTTAGAGTAGGCCCGTATTCATTGATTTGTTTGGAGCCACATATAGTGGAGATAATGCCATACTTTAATACTTCAGCATGAGTCATCACTCTCCACTCTCCATGATTCTTGAACTTCAGCTAGCTAGTAAGCATATACCTCCCAAACGTATTTGATGACAGCGATGGTTACGTATGGCATAATCATCCAAACTCAAAGTGATAAAAACTCGGTGATTTATTTTTTTTTTTGATAAGCAAATATTATTATTATAGAGTACAAGGGGTACTCAACCCATACAATATCATGAAGCAGTTTACATCCAGCAAAATCATGGTTCATACTACATTATCCACCCTCCACTAAACAGAAAATCTAAACCAGTCATAATATGGAATACCATTGTTGACAGTAGAAGTCAGATTCTGCCATATCCATGAATTTATCTTGCAGTTATTGATAACATCTTCAACGTTAAACTGAACCTGATTAAAGTTATGATCGTTGCGCCCTTTCCAAATCGCCCACAACACAGCAAGCCATAAAGCAGTTCTGTTTTTCTTCTTCATCCTTCCTTTAAGTTGTTGATTAAACCAGCAGAAATGTTGATACACAGATGCCGAATTTCCTCCATTTTGGGCCCCAATCCATTTTCCTATTTCTCCCCATATTTTCTTACTAACCCTGCACTGGAAAAACAAATGAATACAGGATTCCTCCCCACTCGAACACAACACACACTCACAATCGGTTGCTTGAATTACGCCCCTCTTCAACAGTTGGTCCTTGGTAGGCATTCTATCCATTATGATCCTCCACCCAAAAACTTGTATCTTTGATAAAGTCCCCGCCTTCCATATAGATTTCAACATTTGAGACTTCTCCTCCTGCAGCGTGTTATCTTGAACCAAAGTGTCAATATACCTATCGTAACATGATTTTACAGAAAAATTACCGTCTTGCTCAGGCCACCAGCTAATCACGTCCCTCAGTTCAGAATTTAGTTCCACCTCTGTCAGAATCTCCTCTAGTACGTAAACTACATAAAAAAATGTACACAAGTATTCAATTGTCTTCTATAATTTTTCTCACATAAATAACCTGTTTTTTTTTTTTTTTATGAATAATGTTAATATAGCCAAAACTTATATCATTTTCTCATACTTTCATATTCTCACATGTACAAACCAAATCTAATAAAATTTACAAATTATAGAGTTGTGAGTTTAGTATGATAAAATAATATATATACAATAATCACATCAATCTAACGCAAAAAAAAAAAAAAAAAAAAAAAAAGAAGTTTACAATAGTTTTCTATATATAATACAGTCGTGTTGTTATTAATATATGATAATTAGATTTTTTTTTAAAGTAAAAAGTTATATTATAAAAAATTTATAAAGGTGGAAGACTATACAAGACCGAATAAAAAGAAGAAGAAAATTAAATAAAAAATAATAAGAAAAAAATAAAACTATGAATCAAACCTCCAAAAATTTTAAGTTAGCATATCAGTCTAATCAAATCTATAGTTAGATAGTTTAAAATGATCTCTTGTAGTTTATTTTTTAAATGAACGCATGTCGATTAAGTAAGTTGCTTGACACTAATTTTATCTTAAAAACTTAGTGATAATTAAGTGGTAACATGCATTTTTATATTTTGTCTTTTACAAAACTCATTAAAATGCTATGAAACAAACTCTAAGTATCCATTATGGCTTGACTTCAAATCTCATTGCTTGTTATTGTGATGAAAGTTTTCGTTAAATGATGATAAATGAACAATAACATTGGAACCTTTTAAAATATATAAGCCACATATTTTAGACCCTTTAACTATTCTCACTTCATCATGTGAAATCTTCCACACCTCATGTTTAATTCTAATGCAATAGTCTATATCGTCAAACATGTTTATGAATAACAAATTTCGACTAAGCTCTGGAACATATCTCATATTGTGCAAAATAGGCTCACAATCATCGAACATTTTAAGTATGATCATACCAATACCATAAACCTTGCAAGTCTTATGGACACCAAGGAGAACTACACCAACTAACTCTAACTTCAAAGTCTCAAATTATTCTTTTCTTGGAGATGGGTGATAAGAGCAACATAAGTCCATGACTCAACTCTCTTTAGTCTCCAAACTCGACCCATTAGAGCACTAACACTTCCATACTTATCCTTATCTAAGGCAAATGCAATCTGAACAGAATCATAATTGTCCCTCATCTATAGATTATACCTTATGTACTGATCTTATGACAAGTAAATAATTTTACCTTTGACTTGTCAAACCTCATTGATTCAGATACTCCTTTATGATCACCTCCTCTTCTTGAGACACTCAAGTCTTCACCCTTATCATCAATCTTCAAACTTTTCACCTTTGAATCTTCTTTGAATCTCACAGTCATTTGGACTTCATTCAAAGTAGTAGTAAACTCCTTACCATAAGGAAAGGCATCCTTGAAGGATTCAAAGGATCTAGTTAATAAACTAAACAAGTGTAAAGTCTTTCCACATCATAAAATCTTCACCTCGAGATTTTAAATACCAACAATATTTTTATGAAATTCTATCCATCGCTCTACTATGGATTTCACTTAGAACTTTATCCTCGAGTTACATGATAATGGCACTTCAGGCCTTATCCAGAATCTAAAGTTTATCTACTTGTGTTAGACATGCAAGCACTGATGCCCCACCCTTCAATACTTTAATACAATTCTCTCGTTAAAATTCCTTCCATCTTCACTTTTCACAACCCATAATCATTTACTCTAAAAAACTTGTTGATCTCAAATTTATCCATGGTGCTCACTTGTAAACATCACTCATTTGTCCCATGGTGGATGCCACTTGTTGTGAAAAACTGATTGAATAATTCACTGCAATTCTGAAGAATTCTCTTGAGTATCAAACACACCAAGAAATTTGATATGTGAGGACAAATAACAATAAAAAAGAAACATAAATGGCCTAAAGTAACACAATAATTTATCAAAAATGAAAGAAAATCTATAACAAGCCAGAAGACGATAAAGGACAAGAAACATAATAGCTTATTTACATAGTTCGATCAAATGATCTACTCTAGAGGAGAGGGCAACTCTCTTATTCACTATAATTTCAAAAGTTGTTACAATATATTAAAAAAGATTTATAAGAAAATAATCACCCAAGCTCCCTAGAGCAATTTCTATTTTCTACTCAAGTTCCCAAGTGAGGATTTAAGGCATAATTCAACACATAGATTAGGTTAACTATTTTGAAAAGTGGAATATCAAAGAGAATATTATTATATTCTAATTAGGACTACACGAAAATTGTATAAAATAGATTTTAAGACGCAATGTGTAAGTTCAACACTTACTACGTGATGCAATTTGACCAAGAAATTTACACTTTCATGGTCCACAAAATTGTGATTTAGAATAATGAACGACCAATCGCACATTTTAAAACCGATGGTTGCCCAACCCTCGACACTTCCAACTAATGATTCTCATAATTCTCAACTGACCCTTTAATAGAAGCTTGTCGTTACTTCATTTTCTGGTTTATGTGTTATGAATTGTATTGTGTCTGTTAAAGGGTTGTCATCAATGTGTTTTCTCGTGTGTTCTTAAGTAGTGTTGCTATCTTCATTTTTCTCGTTTTTTATTAGCATATGATGTCACTCTCTCATTGCATACTATTTACGAGCATTTTCGATGTAATTAATATAATTTTAAGCAAAATATGAGTTAAACTAGAGAAGAAATTAAATGAGAATAATGGAAGAACAAAAAGGGACAGAAGTAAATGTTGAATTAGAAGAAAAAGAAGAAAAATAGCCCTTGTAATTATCCTAACTACATGAGAAACATCGTGGTCGTGATGAGAGCCATCGACGATTCATAAAGGCCTTCTCGAAGTTTGAAATGCCTCTTTACAAACTCCTAGTGAAAGAAAGTGATTTTGATGTTGAATCTTTGAAATCTTTTTCTACTATTAAAGATAAGTTAGTCACTGCACCCGTAATCGTCGCTTAAAATTAGGAACTCCCCTTTGAGCTTATGTGTTATGCAAGTGATTACACGGGGAGTAGTTCTTGGTCAATGCCACGAGAACATTTTCCATGGAATTTATTATGCTAGTTAAGTTTTAAACAAAAATTAGGTTAATTACACCACCAGCGAAAAAAGAATTACTAGCTATGGTATTCACATTTGAATTTTTTTTAGCATATCTAATTGGTTCAAAAGTTGTTATTTTTACAGATCATGCAGCATTGAAATATCTCTTCAACAAAGGAGATTTTAACCCGAGGTTACTCGGATGGATATTATCGTTACAAGAGTTCGATTTATAGAAATCAAAGATAAAAAAAAGGTGTTGAAAATGTAGTAGCTCATCACCTATCCATGTTGGAAAATAATTAAGTGACTAAGAAGGAAAGAACATTGCATAAGTGTTTCTAGAGGAGCACTTGATGGCAATTAGCGAATCACCTTGGTTTATTGATATGGCCAATTATAAATCTACGAAGAATGTTCTTGAAGACTGCACTTGGAAACAAAAGAAACAATTCTACAAAGAGGAAAATCACTATTTATGGGATGAAAATTATCTGTTTAAAATTAGTTATAATGGTTTGGTTCGCATTTGTGTTGCAGTTGAATAGGTGAGAAACATTATATGGCAATATCATAGCTCAGCTTATGGAGGTAACAATAATGGGGAAAGAACTGAAGTCTAAGCACTTCAAAGTGGGTTTTGGTGGCCAACTTTAATTAAATATTGTAAGTTGTATGTTCAAGAATGTCTCAAATGTCAAAAAATAGGTAACATTTCAAAACGAGACGAAATTCCCTTTAATGGTATGTTGGAAGTAGAACGATTTGATTATTAGGCAATTCACTTCATGGGTCTTTTTCCACAAACTAACTCTCATGTTTATATTCTTGTATGTGTGGATTATGTAACCAAGTGGGTTGAAGACATTGCATCTGCTACTAATGATGCCCCACTATTTCTTACTTCTTGAAAAAGAATGTATTTGCTAGGTTCGGGGTCCCTAGAATCTTGATCAGTGATGGGGGGCACACTTCTGGAACAAGTATTTAGAAGATGTGCTTGCAAAATATAATGTGAAACAAAAAGTCTCCACACCTTACCATCCTTAAACTTATGGACAACTATAAGTATACAAGAGGAAGTTGAAACAGATTCCGGAAAAGAGAGTAGCTACAGCTAGAAAAGATTGGTCTAAAAAGTTAGATGGCACTCTTTGGACATATAGAACAACTTTCAAGACTCGCTTAGGATTATCCCATATCAATTGGTTTATGGGAGAACTTGTCACTAATCGATCAAGCTGGAACATAAAGTTTATTGGGCAATAAAATTCCGAAACTTTGATGAGTAAGTAGCGGGAAAGGAAAGGCTATTGAAAATCGATGAGATGGAAGAGATGAGACTTCAAGCCTACAAAAATTGTGTGATTTACAAGAACAAAAATTAGAGGTGTCATGACAAGAACTTGGTGGACGAGACTTTCAACCAGGACATATGGTTCTACTCTACAACTCTCGGCTAAGGTTATTTTTAAGTAAGTTGAAATCAAAGTGGTTTATCATTTTAATATTACTAAGGTATTTATTAGTGTTGTTGTAGATATACAGGATCCTGTATTTTCACAAAATTTAATAATGAATGGCCAAAGGATGAACTGTATGTTGAAGGGGAGATACTAGTTAGAAATGTATCTGTGATACTCGCAAAACCTTAGAAGAGAAACAGTCAAGATAATGACATTAAATGAGCGCTTAATGAGAGGCAACCCATTAGATAAAAGTTTTATTTTATTTTCATTTTAATTTCATGTTATTTCGTTCCAATCGTCTTTTATTTTAGAGCATGTTGTCATGATGAAGTTCTATGAAAAACATAGGAAAATAATGAAAAGAAAAGATGAGAATGTGAAAAATTAGAGGAAAAGGAGTGATTTTCTCCCCTGGAATTATTGTAATCGAGATACACATATCGTTGTTACGATACAAGTTCATCACGATTGCAATGCAATCCTTCATGATCGCGATAGGAATGTTGTAAAAGAGATGTTAGGGCATATGACCGTTAGAAAGAGACGTTGGTTATCGCTATCATGATGAGTGCCATCGTGGTCGGGATGCGGTGCTGAAAAGAGCTTATGAAAGGCAAATCAAATCATTTGATTTGTAAAACCAATATTGCAATCACTTTCACCACTATTTTAACTCTAAAATTCTCCACATCAATCTAAATTTCTTCTTGTTATTTCTTTACAATTAATTTTCTTTGTGTTTCAGTTGAAATGGCCACAAATCGCAACTATGTCTTTGGTACATCAACCTCATCTACACCATCAACTCAAGATGAACCTTCCTAAATTGCCAATTTCTCTCTCAAGTACATGTGTATAAATGCCTTAAAGTGAAGAATTACAAAATAGTGCATGAAAAAGTTTTCAATCTTCAAAGGGATACAAAGCTTTAATATAGGTGTTGAAAGGGAGAGGCGCTGAATAAAACTCAATAATTTGATTCAAGAAACCAACAAATCGATTGGCTTCGAATTTTATGCGCACGAGGTACATTGTTTTCGAAACGCGTACACATAATATGTGTGACGTAAACCTATAGATTATAGTCCTGATTCTATTAACTCTTTTCTCGACTTAGGTCCCTCGGGTCTATGTGGACTTCAAAACAAAAGGGGCCTCAACAACAGGCTACGTGAGCAAATGCGTGAAACGATGAATAATGAAATATGCCTACCAGGAGCATAATGGGTTGTTGTGCAGGGAATTCTATTATGGATAATCACATTACAAATGTGCCCAATTCCAAAAGCACGAGCATCAGTTTTTGTGCAAACTCTGGAGGAATATCCTAACGCTTAATAGTTTATTATGAAGAGAGTTATGGGCATGATGGCTATCTTGAACAATGAGCCTATAAATGTTGGATGTCCAATGGATGAAAATATTAAATACATGGATGATGCATCACAATGTGCTTATGGGCATTTTCAAAAAATTAATGAATTGAGCAGGTTACCAGGTGTCCAAAGTCACCCAGATGACAAAGTGATCACTCAAATGCAACCAATCATTCATAGTTCCATGAGAAGGATACCAATAATTCTTGTTCATAGAGGTGCACAAGAAGAAGCCCAAAATAAAGGCCATGATCAGTTTTATTATCCATAGATACAACAACATCAAGAAGACCCTCAACAAACACAACAAGCCCCTGACCATCTACAAAGATCCTCAACAACAACATCAGTGATATTTCACCTAACTTGTATGTCGAACCGTGCAGATTTGGACAAAAATTTCAGGCATATACTTAATGAGTAGCGAGATCATATGTCTGACTAGAATTTGAGAGAGCGCTTGGAAATGCGAAAGACATGGATGCATACTTCAGAGAGTAGGATCAAGCATTGGCCCATAGAAAATATCAAATGATAACAACTTGGGCTAGACAAAACCAATCATTTCAAGATACCATGGAGTATACGTGCAACTACTTCAACTCTGACAACATGTGATTTAGAATTTTCAGAATTTTCTTAGTTTTAATTTTAGCTATTTCCCTTTTTGTATTTTAATTTGATCAAGAGTATTAGTTAGTCAAATGAATGTTCTTCCCCTTTTGTACTATTTATTTGCTTTACTTAATTAATGAGTTTGTGGTTGTTGTTTCTTTCAGTTAATGATTTTCTACCATACCAATGACACCATGAAAAAAACATGAAACAAGTCACCATAAAAGTATAAACAAAAAGAGTTGATCGTTACAGAACTTCCAGATGTTGATTGACAGTTGCTGAAGAAAATAGATAGCTAACTGAGTTGTACTTAATCTTAATATACATCCGCGAATAAGGTTTGAGTCAAAAAAAGTATTGTTTACTTTTCCTTCATATGAGAGTATCCATAAAATTGTTATTTTCTAGAATTTGCTTTATTTATGACTTAGGCTATTAGTATGATAAATTACACACTGAAACACTTGTTTGTAAAAACTCTGAGTCTTTTCAAGCCAACCTGTACGAAATGTTTATATTTGTTGTTTAAATTCTTTGAGCCTAGGTCCTTCCTTCGGTGACATAGCATAATATGTAAACCATTTAACTTGAAAGATTAAATCTTTTCACCCTCTTTGGAGTTAGGTAGAAATTTTAGTTTCTTTGTCTGATGCAAAATAATAAGTTTGGGATTGCTCTCAGAAGTTCAAATATAAAATGGTCAATATAAAATAAACATAGATATAGAAAATAAAGAATTTCAAATGACTTCTTCAAAAAATGATGAAAAATGAATGAAAAGGACCGACAAATTCCATTCTCTAGTACTAATTGATCAGGTAAAGATTGTTATGAAAGGAACATGGTAACATAATGAAAACTAGGTACCTAACTTCAAAGGTTTAAGCATACTATTCCAAAATATTCTACCCTGACATAAGCCCCATTACAACCTTGAAATACCTAAAAACATGTATTTATATATAACTTTGATTGACTTTGTTAGAAATTTTGCAAACTTATGATAAAATGCTTTTGTACGTTGATTGTTTGATTACCCTGTCAGTTCGAGTGAAAAAGGTGAAATGAGAGATAAGGAATGAAAGTGATGATCAGAAATAAGAGAATGGGGATTTTCTCTTGGTAAGGGTAAGCATTTTATTTCTATTGAAATTTTTCAGTTTACAAGCGAATTACTTTAGGACAAGCAACAGAGTAAGTTTGAGATTGTGATGACACTTTGTATTTGTATAATATTTACGAGTATTTTTTATGTAATCAATATAATTTCGAACAAAATATGAGTTAAAGTGAAGAAGAAATGAGAAGAATAGAAGAAGAGAAAGAAAGAGAAGGAATGTGTACTTAAAATAAAAAAGAAGAAAAAAATATGCAAAATAGCCCTCTGGAATATCCCCTTGGAATTATTGTGATAGGGATGAGAGTCATCGTGGTTGCGGTGGTATGCATCGTGGTCGCGATGGTGATGCAGTCTAACATTTTTTACTTGTTTAAAAGGAAAAGAAGTGCATTTTTGCAAGTGTTACGAAATTTGGAAAGAATTTTGACAACAAGGCAATATTGGAGCTTAAGAATTGGAGTTTTCAACTATTGAAGATCTCCTTCTACATTGATTCTCATGTATTGTTCATCTAAACTCGTGATATTTATCTATATAACTATGAATAGCTAATTTACTCTCGATTAGCTTTTTTTAGACGAAGGTGATTAAAGTTGTTAAACTATGTAGCTGGCTTTGTACTATTCTATTGATTTGATGTTTTAGTTTTTATTCAATTATATTATATTGTAATGCTTTTTATGTGTTAACGAGCATATGAATTGAACATAGAATCATAGCAATTATAGACCCTAACGTTGTGAACCTAATCTATAATCATTGTTCAAACTTAGTAATTAATTAGGGATAGGAAATTATAAGTTTGTGATTAAGAAATTAACAGACGTTCTTGTTTGTTTTTATTTCAAATACGTCTAAAGAATTAGAGAGTTGTCGTTAAAAAAAAAGTGAGTAATACACTAAAAAAAATTCAATATAATGGTCGTGTTAATTTATCGTAATTATAGAAAATAATTTCGAGAAAATAGCTGCAGTTACATCCAATGATAATCAATAGACTCGAAATAAAACATGATTGCTTTCTAAATCTCACATCTTCTACCAATTTTATCTGTGCAATTTACTTCCGCAAACAATTTGAAATCATGCAAATTACTTTGTTAAATTAAAGAGGATAACTTCTTTACCCATCACAAAAAATTAGGTAGTGTACCTTCAACCAATCAAAAGATTCCATTATTTGTATAATTTTTTGTTACCAAAAATTGGAAGTTTCTTTTTACTTTCAATGTGCTTGTCTGGCTTCAAAGGTTTCTTAGTATCAAAAATGACTTTGACTTTAACAATAGTCACATTTTTGGGATATAAGTATATCACCCTTCAAAAAATTTAAAACTTTTAATATTATTATTTCAATTAGCTCCGATTTTTAGACCATATTACCATATTTTACAAAAGCTAAAATTTTATTTTATTCTATTATTATCGGTCTACCTAGTTTTGGATAAAGTTTGACTTTCCCCTATCTATATAGTCCTCATTTAATGTTTATTCATGGAAGAAATAAAAACAAACTAAATAAATAACCCACTGATATTTCTTATGTCTATCTCTTTTATAAATAAAAAATAGATAAATTAAAAAATAAATTAATTTAGATAAACACTACATTAATTCTTTCAACCTAATTTTCTTTTTTTGGTCCAACTTACTTCCCTATAGATAGACAAGAAGAGTCTAAATTCCACTACAATCAAACCAAACACCTACTTTGAGAAAAAGGGGGTGAGAAAACCTAATTAATTAATTTTTTATTATAAAATATGATAAATAATTTATATTACTTTTATAATTTTTTTTTAGTTTCACCATAAAGATCCAACCCAATAAACCATCTAATTTATGTCACTTCTGACATCAAATGTCATAAAGAAAAAAAATGATCTTTTCAATAAAACTAGTTTTTAGCTCCTATATATTTTATTTTAAAACCTGCTAAAAAATATTATCTTAAAAAATTTGATTATTGATATAAATTTTGAAGGATTTTCCTTTACCCTTCATAATAGTTTTGATTACTGAGCCTATAGTTACTATCTTTTTCTCTAAAAATACTTGAAAATTTATACACCTTTCTGTTTTAACTACTCTCTTCTTCAAATATACGCCTCTCATAATTTTCGGTATAGTATTACTATAAACCAATTAGACTCTAAACATACTCCTATATAAACACGTTTTGCAACACAGAAAGAAACATAGAAGAAGTCTCGTTGAGAGGGTTGAAACTATTAAGCTCAAGTGAAAGAGAAAAGAAATTCTTTAACTATATCATCATCATCATCATGACAATAGATCAAGGTTACAATGAAGACCAAGCCAACACGTTCAATAAATATGCTTTTTGTTGTGCCATTGTTGCTTCAATGGTTTCCATCGTTTCTGGTTATGGTAATATCATCACATTCTTTAATCTCTATAACTTGTTATTCTATTTTATTTCTATAAATTGCTCCCTAAAAAAATTATGGTAGTTTTCTAACATAACATAATAGGTGTCTGACACTGATACAGCGGACACTGATACGGTGGACACTGACACATTTTTTTTTAGAGGTGTCGGTGTTATGTGTATTACTTATATTTTACACACATGATTAATTTCAGATACCGGTGTTATGAGTGGAGCATTGATATTCATAAAAGAGGACTTAGGAATCAGCGACGAACAGCAAGAGATTATAGCAGGAATCTTAAACGTATGTGCATTAGTAGGATCTTTAACAGCCGGAAGAACTTCTGATTACATTGGCCGTCGCTACACAATCTTCTTAGCCTCTATGCTCTTCATGGTGGGTGCAGTTCTAATGGGCTATGGTCCAAATTATGCAGTTTTAATGGTTGGAAGATGTATTTGTGGTTTAGGTGTTGGTTTTGCCCTTATGATAGGACCTGTTTATTCAGCTGAAATTTCCTCTGCAGCATCAAGAGGTTTTTTAAGCTCTTTACCTGAAGTTTGTATTGGCCTTGGAATCTTATTAGGCTATATATCAAATTACATTTTGGGAAGACATTTGAGTTTGAAACTCGGTTGGAGATTGATGCTTGGTATTGCAGCTATTCCTTCAGTTATAGTAGCTTTTGCTATTTTAGCAATGCCAGAGTCACCAAGGTGGTTGGTTATGCAAGGTCAACTAGGAAAGGCTAAGAAAGTTTTATTACAAGTTTCGAATACAACGGAAGAAGCCGAACATCGTTTCAAGGATATTATAATTGCTGCTGGTTTAGATGAGAATTGCAGTGAAGAAATTGTGAAGCCTCAAAAGTCTAGCCAAGGTCAAGGGGTTTGGAAAGAGTTGATTCTAAGACCAACACCTCCTGTACGTAGGATGCTAGTTGCTGCTATTGGTATTCACTTCTTTGAACATGCAACAGGAATTGAAGCTGTTATGTTATTTAGCCCAAGAATTTTTAAGAAAGCTGGTGTTACAAGTAAAGATAAGCTTTTACTTGCAACAATTGGAGTGGGAGTAACAAAGGTTACTTTTCTTTTAGTTGCTTTGTTTTTGCTTGACAAAGTTGGTAGAAGAAGATTATTGCAGGTGAGTGTTGGAGGAATGATTGTTGGGCTTACAATATTGGGCTTTACCTTGACTAAGGTGGAGAATTCCAAGGAAAAGATTTTGTGGGCTTTGATACTTAGTATTGTAGCAACATATACCTATGTTGCTTTCTTTAATCTTGGGCTTGGGCCTGTGACTTGGGTTTATAGTTCAGAGATATTTCCATTGAGGTTGAGGGCACAAGGGGCAAGTATTGGAGTTGCTGTGAATAGGTCTGTGAATGCTCTTGTTTCAATGACTTTTATTTCTATTTATAAAGCAATCACAATAGGTGGTAGCTTTTTCATGTTTGCTGGTATGTCTATAATAGCTTGGATTTTTTTCTATGTTTTCCTTCCTGAAACTAAGGGTAAGTCCTTAGAGGAGATGGAGATGCTTTTTACCAAAAAATCAAAAGACAAAAATGTTGCAATGGTTAGTGATCCAGCACACAATGTCTAAGATGTAAACGAAATCAATTACAATAAGAATGTTTTGTTTGGCTCCTTTTTATTTCACTATTGTCCTAGCCTAACTGCTTTTTCTTTTCTTTTTTATCACCAATTTTTACATTTATTTACTAGAAAAACGAGTAAGTTACTATGAGAGTGAAGTGTGGAGAAGAAATTGAGTGTTTACTACATGAAACGAATAGATGAGCATGTTGGAGAGATGTTAGAGAAAAATTGTAACACTACGAAAAAATGGAAGCACATCTGTTCATTAATATTTTGTTGGTGAGGAAGAATGATACAAAATAGTGGAAAAAAGAATGAGAGATATCTGACTAAGGGAAGACGAAAGGATAACTTCCTTCTTCCAATAGTTAATATATCTTTGATGAAGGGAGATATCATAATAATGACGTATTGTGAAATTGATGGAATAATTAATCAGAAGAAACTAAGAAATTATTCACGGTTCAATCACATTGAAAAATTTGATGTGTGGAGACAAAGAACAGTAGCAACTAAAATAAATAGCTATCAGTAATAATAATAATCAATAAACATAAAATATAACAGAAGAAAATAAGGCGAGAAAAGCGAAAGGTTTCTTTACCCAATTCGATCAGAATATCTATGTCTGAGGGAGAGAACAGCTCTCCAATTTACTATATTCAAAAAATTATTACAAGAGATTAAAAATGAGTTAAAAGAAAATAGCCATCATCTTCAAAGCTCCCAAGAACAAGGTATCAAGTAAAATTGTCTGACTCTTTTAAATAACTCTAAAAGGTTTTACAAAATCCTAAACTCTTGTTTCTCCCTTTTGCTATTAAACTCTGAAATTATCACACTGTAATAATAGAAGATATACATATTTATAATTGTTAAAACCCAACAAATATATAACTAAGCCCAAAACAAATTCGTTAATTGTTAGAATAAAATACTATAAATATCTTATAATATAATTTATATTAATTTACATTATTTCTAAATTAATATAAATATATTTGCAATATCATAACATTAATGAACAGATCCGCAAATCGAACCGTCCAAACCCGATATCCGTGAACCTTCTGAACCTGACAATCTTGATGCTCTTCGGCTTCCTAATTTTTGGAAATCTCGAAATATGTTTTGTTTCTCTTCATCACTCAAAGATTTTAAGGCATACTTCAATATGACGGTATTACTTGGGATTGATTTCATTGCTACAATATATGCAAGAGTTTTGTGTTTACCAAATTACTTCAAACACGAGAGGGGGTGAATTGTGATGGTTGAAAATCAAAGTCCAGTTATAAAACTTTGATTTAAAAAACATTTAAGTTAATTTTATAAAATAAATAGCAATTAAGTAGTGAAATAAATAGAAGAATATAAGATAGATGGGAGAAGGCGATGCAGCAGAGAGAAATAAAGAATAGAAAGATAAAAAGATAAAGGAAGATAAAAATGCACTGGAGATTTATATAGGTTCAACCTAACCACCTAGCCTCCTTTAATCCACAAGATTTTTCTATTGATAGTTTCACTAAAATGATTTTGATTTTTGTACTTGCTAAATGTACTATGAGTGACAACTCTTAGTTGAGTAGAATTGTCTAAGGATTTTAGGGTTGTTGTGATGTTAGAGCAAACTCACGAAAGGATGGTAAGAAGCTCTTTATATGGATGATTGTTGAGTAAAATTGAATGTCCTGCTCAACTTTATGAATGAGGTATTTGTAAGCAATTTCTTGGGCCTGGATCTTAGAATCCAAGAAAGTGGTTAGAATATTCTTCTCATGAGTGGGAAATGAACAATTATTTCCTTTATTATCCTGGAGAACATGACCTTATTTTTCAACTCCCCTTCTCGTGTTATTATTGGGATGGGACACATAATTCCACATGTTTTCATAAGTGGGCGAGTGATTCAACCAAAGGAACACTACAAATAATGGGTACACATTGTGATATACAAGAACTCATTGCGATAAAAGGGATACTAGTAGCCTTGCTTTGAGAAACGTGTGTTATCCGACTGCTCTTGGTGAACTGTTGCCTCTTATATATCCCTTACAAATATACCAGTGCACATTCCCTCAAACACGAGGACATGTAAATTATGGAGTGATTTATTCCTAAGCTTCTTTGGAAAACTCTAAGTTATGTCCCTCAGGTCATACTTTTAAGTTGAGTCTCTCATACGAGACTTTTAAGTTGGGTTCCTCGGGTGATATTTTTAAGTGGATCCCTCAAGAAATACTTTTAAGTTGATTCCCTCATGGAGACTTTTATGTTGAGTCCCTTAGGGATATTTTTAAGTTGAGTCTCTTAGGTGAAACTTTTAATTTGAGTCACTCAGACGAGACTTTTAAGTTTCATCCATCAGGCAAGACTTTTAAGTTGGGTCTCACATGCGAGACTTTTAAATTGACTCCCTCGAGGAGACTTTTAAGTTGAGTCCTTTAGGAAAGACTGTTAAATTAAGTATGCATTTGTATTGCTCCTTGGACAACAAGGATCTTCCAAAAGAAGTCTAGCATTTATGTTGCCTCTGATGGAGACAAGGATCTTTCAATGGAATTCTAGCATTTTACATTGCTTTTGAGGACGGAAAGGATCTTCCAATGGAAGTATAACATTTACATTTCCTATCAGAGAGACAAGGATCTTATTGTGGAAGTCTAACATTTACATTTCATCTGAGGGCAGAAAGGATCTTCTAATGGATTTATAGTGTTTACATGACCTTAGAAATGGGTCTACTTAATATGAATATGGTAATAAATATTTTTTAAGAAAATTTGTACATTAGTTTGTTGAGTTCCTTTCACCTTATTAAAAACAGATAAGAGAAAAACAACTAACTATAATAGTTTCTCAGGTTAACTGAGTTCCATTTCCTTGGGATGAGTCCTTCACTCGGCTATTCAAGCTTATGGGCTTTGTGGGATAGTTTCTGACATATGCACTATGACCCATCCTATTTAGGCTGTATATTCCCTAGTTGGGCTAGAACATCGACTTTTTTTAGTACAAGGTTGTCCTACTACATTTTTCTTGGGACCACTTTTGAGTTGTACCTTATAGTCCCCATTTGCTTGGCAGTGAACTCCCTAACGTGGGTGACATCTCGAGTCTCGTCAATCAAGTCGGATGCACATCTAACTCATGCCTTGTTATCTTTTTCTCTGAATTGAGAAAGGATTGAAGTGTGTGTCGATTTGTACAAGAGGCATGGTGTCAGTGTCGAATACCATTGTAAATGAAGTCTATATGGTGATTGAATATGGGTGGTCATTGGAACAAAATCTATTCATAATTCTTGGGTTTTGATGATAACAAAGTACTTAAAGAACAATAGAGAATACTAACATTTGCTTAAGTGTTTGAGATCATTAAGCTGGTATCAAACTAGGTTCTGACCTAGTTAAATGGATTATAAAGATGAAGCAATCTAGATTCTAATGGATCAGAATCTGATTTTTAAATGGAACCTCAGCGCCAAATTAACTCAGCCTCTAATGTTCTAATAAGACCTCAGTGCCATGTTAACTCTGCCTATAATGTTCAAATGGAACTTCAAGCACCTTGATGGAAACATAGTACAATGCACGTTTATCCGTACTCTATGCAAAAGCAGCTTCGTCTTATCAACTGCTAGAATTATGAAAAAAAATCAACTAGAGATTTTTGCACAAGGCTCAAGGGAGCTTGACATGATTTCTCCAGTCTACTATAGTGTGCCTATGAACTCCTTACTTGAGAAAGACACAATGGATAAAGAGATTATTCATAAGATGAAAATCCCAATTATACCAACTCTAACGTCTCTCTCTTGGAAATCGCTTATTCATCAAAGACACTTGTGCAAGCAAGCGTCCAATGTCTATTTTGCTCCCTCTATAAAAGGAGCTAAAGATTCAAAAGAACTACCACACATATACAATGAGAAATCACAACTAGAACAAGAATTGTTTTGCTCTTTTAGCTTTTGTACATATTTTTTGTGGTTGCACATAGTCTTGAGAGTTCCTTACACTTTTATATCTTAGAAATCTCAAGAACCAATATCTTTGTGTGTGTTGTATTGTTTTTACCTCAAATTCTATATCACGTACATCTTGTTATAATCCTAAACATTTTATTTATAATTTATAAAAGTCTCCAACTGAGTGTTTGCACAAGGAAGTATTTTTCAGGTGTGATTGATCAAGGAAGTCTTGAACTATGAGTTTAGGCAAGGAAGTCTCTTTTAGATGTTATTGAGAAAGGAAGTCTTGAACGGTGTGTTTAGGCAAGGAAGTCTCTTTCCTAGTGATTGAGTAGGAAGTCTTGGACCGGTGTGTCTAAGCAAGTTGTAATCAGGTTTTGATTTTAGTGAAAAGTTCTTGTGTGACAAGGGGACTAGACTACTCATGTTATAGAGGAACCAGGATAATTGTTGTGTGATTTACTTATTACTTCTGCACTTTAATTTATTCCGCTACTACTTACTCTAACTTAGAATCAGAATTTGGTCAAATTCAGAAATTGTTGTGTCTAAAAAAGTAAAAGTTATCAAATACACAATTCAACCCCCCTTCTTGTGTATTTTTCTCACCTTCAGTTTACATCAGAACATGGTCTGCGCTTAATACTTAACAGTGGTATATAAAAAGATCCTAAAGAGAAATGTATACTAGATGAGAGATATTGGTGATATATATTCATGTTACTGGCACTAGTATTCCACATGATTACAGTGCTTCTAAAAATATTCACTATTCTGCTAAACCACCTGCATTCAGTAGTGATTCAACTCACTTTGAATAATGGAAGAGAAAAATGTGCACATAGATTATTGGTCTTGATGATGAGCTCTAGGACATCCTTGATGATGATATCAATATTCAAGTAAATGATGCGGGAATGGTTTCTGACATAAAATATCTCACACCAACTTAAGAGAAAATGCACAGAAAACACCATATAGTAAGAGGTATTATTGTTGATGGTCTACCTCACTCTGAATGAATAAAGATCATAGATAAGTCAACTGCCAAGACTATCTTTGAGTCATTATGTGATACCTATGAAAGTAATCAGCAAGTGAAAGAAGCTAAGACCAATCTTCTAGTTCACCAATATGAACTCTTAAAAACGAAGGATGATGAAGAAATTGAAACCATGTTCTCTAGGTTTTAAGTTCTTGTAGCAGGCCTTCAAGTTTTGAACAAGACTTATACATCTGCAGATCATGTCAAGAAGATTCTAAAGAGTCTTCCTGTGAGATTCGGACCTAAAATTACAACTATTCAGAAAATTAAAGACTTGAATACTTTAAGCCTTGAAATTCTGATAATAAACCTTCAAATCCATGAAATGGAACTGAATGGATATCAGACTGTGAAGATGTCCAAGTCACTGGCTTTAAAATATGTTGCTGAGAAATTTAGTGATAAAGCTTACAAATCCTTAATAGTGTGTTTGGATGGAGCATTTTAACGAGGGAAAGTAATGTTTTGAGGGAATTTAAAATGATTTGACCAAAATCCATTGTTTGGATACAAGAATGAAGAATTGTTAAAATGATGGAAATTTATGGAGTATTTCATCTAAGTTAAATTTAATCATTTTGAAATGACACCAAAAACCAAAGAATTTGAAATTCCTCTCATGTTCCATAGAATGTATTTGTTATTATTATTTCTTCAAATTTTACAAATTGGTCCTCATATTTTCCAAAATTATAAAATTGACCCAAAAAATTTTAAAAAATTGCAAATTGGTCCTTGATAATTTTTAAAATTTACAATTTGGTCCTTCAAATTTTTAAAAATTGCAATTTGGTCCCTACTTTTCAATTTTTTAATTTGGTCCAAAAAATTTATATTTTATAAAAATGACCCAAAAAATCTAACAATGAATTACCTTAATACTTCATCCAAACAAAATAATTTAAAATGAATGGATTTCAATTGAATCATTTGAATTGCTTTGAATTTTAAATTCCCTTAAAATTTCTAATTACCTCATCCAAACACACTCTAAAGGTCAGCAAATCACAAGAAGCTTCTAATGAAGGAGTTTCTGATGTTAACTGTGATGATTAAGATTTGACTCTTTAACTACAATCTAGTGTAATGGAAGATTTAATTTTCTATTTAATTCACTTGATTTTGATCATGTTTTGCCTTAAATCAGAATGGATGAAAACTTCATCTTTTGATTATTTCTTTTCTAATAAAGAATACAACAACAATAGAAAAATATAATAATAACTATACTAAGTACTAATAATAGTATGAAAATACTAACAACTTGTTATGTTATGAATAATTATATTAATGGATGTTCATCCTTCTTCTTGTTTTTCATCTTCCTATTCCATATTTAATATGTGTGATTTTCCATCTCCCTTGGGTCCTATAAATAGAGACTCACATTGCAATGTAAAGAGTACTTGAAAGAAGATGATAATACAATATTACTTTTTCTCTTCTCTTTCTCTCATTCATCTCTCCTTCATCTCTATATTTTTTTGGTTAATTTCATAACATAACTATAATAATAGTAATATTAATAATAATAATAATGATAATAATACTAATTATAATAATAATACACATACTAATTTAAGTGTTAATTAATGATAATAAAAAAGTTTAAATATAGTTTTGCCCCTCAAAGTTTTTCAATTGTTTGATTTTGTCTCCTTAAATTTCAATTGTTTAATTTTGGTTTTCAATTTTTTTAACTGCTTGATTTTGACCTTCCAAGTTTCAATTTTTTAATTTTGGCCCCTGAAATTTATCAATTGTTTGATTTTGGTTCCTCAATTTTGTTCTATTTTGTATTTGATAGTCCCTTAATGACATATAGACTAAATCTCACCTTTTTTTTAACCTTTTTTTTCTAATTTTCTTCTCTACAGTTGTATTTTTCTTCTCATTTTAATAGTTAAGCTTTGAACAAAATATCTTGAATATCTTAATTATTTCATTCAACATATATTTAATGGCAAATTATTTTGACAACAAAAAAGATAGACTACTAGCAAATTAAAATAAAAAAGTTTTTAGCCAATAACATGTTTGAGCCTTTTAACGAAGTTATTTTATAATATAGGGACAAACATGTAATATGCCTTATAAAAAGGTTGAAATTTTATGATTAATAGGATTGATAGACTTTGAGACTTTATGCTTAAATATGAGAGAGTTATTGTTCAAAAAGTTTGTTATTTTAATTAGTTAATAGACTTTTTTTTATCAAAACAGTTGGTCATTAGGTATAAATTAAATGAAATATTTAAGATTTTCACAATATTATATTTAAAGTTTAACTATTAAAAAAAAAGAAGAAAAATAGAATTGTGTAGAAAAGAAAATTAGAGAGAACAACAACAAAAAAAGAGAAGTTTAATATACATGTTATTAGGGTCAATCAAATGCAAAAGGGGACAAACTTGAGGGGTCAAAATCAAGCAATTGAAATTTAGAGGGCCAAAATTAAATAATTAAAAAACTTGAGAGATCAAAAATCAAACAGTTAAAACTTGAAGGATCAAAGTCAAACAATTGAAAAATTTGGGGGGGTCAAAACTGCATTCAAGCCTAATAAAAATAATTGTAATAATAATATTGAATAATAATAGTAATAATGAAAATATATATATATATATATATATATATATATATATATATATATATATATATATATATATATATAGGGCATATCATATGAGAATGACATATTTATATGAGAATGTGAGAATGAATCTGAACCATTGAATTTTAAAATAAATGGTGGAGATTATGAGTGAATCTTTTTTTTCTCTCTCCTACTTCATTTATTTCAAGATACATGAGAGAGAGAAAAAAAATTCACTCATAATCTCCACCATTTATTTTAAAATTCAATGGTTCAGATTCATTCTCACATTCTCATATAAATATGTCATTCTCATATGATATGCTATATATATATATATATATATATATATATATATATATATATATATATATATATATATATATATATATATATATATATATAATTATATATATATATAATTATGTAAATTAGTAAATAAAAGAAACATAAATCCAAAATAAAATGATGTAGATGAGAAATAAAAAGTGATACTAATACTAACCAAGCAATTGGGCTCGACTGGTAAACGAGTTCCTGCTAAGGTGGGAACAATACTTGGCCAATATTATGACCTCTCGGCACGAACTTTAAATTACTAGGGTCTTTTTCCCTAAGAACCAGAGTGCATACTAATATTAACTAAATAATGATAGTAATAAATAATGAAAATAAAGATAATGATAAATAAGTAAATAATAAAGATAACAATAAAGGTGAAAGTGATAAAATCAAAAATAGAAAATAAAAATAAAAAGGAAAAAATAATAAAAAAGAGTACAATAAAAATTACAAAATTTCGTGTTTTCTTGTATCAAGAAACACAAAGTACTAGACCAATTTCAAAAATTAAAAATTGAATTATTAGGAGTTATAAGAAAATCATTACGTGAGTTATTGGAATCATTGAGTTGACATTTTATAAAGTTAATAATTTTTTTTATTTAACTAACTACTAAAAGTTTATAAAAAAAATCACTGCATAATGGTTATTAGAATTATGGGGTTCTCATTTTCAAAACTTAATCATCATTATTTAATTAATTTTATTATTTAATTAAATTAACTATTTTTTCAAAATATGTGTCTAATTTATTTAGTAAGTTAATAAATTAGTTATTATTGTGTCCGATTTTTATGAAAATGAAAATAGATTTGAATTAGTATTTTAATTTATTAATTATTCATTATTATTATTATTGTTTTAAAGTTGGGAAATAATTATTTAAGGTGAAATTTCTTTTCTAATTTTTATGAAAATAAATTTGAATAAGTGTTCTTTTATTTTATTATTAATTGATTTGAACTATTTTTTTAGACATCTTCATATGAAGATTACCAATAGTGTAGTATATACTTATTAAATTATTTGACAACTGAAACTTTTATTCAACTTAAATAACAAAAAATAAAGTACCCTTTTCAATTACTTCTTTTACTGTTGTAATAAAACAAGAGAATGTTAATATATAAAAGAGTTGAAGAATTAAGCATAAATTAAAAAAAAGGGGTTTTGTGCTACACTTTGTTGTTTGAAAATAAGCAAACTTGGGTTGGATACTTGACTTAGGTGAAAAATTTTAATTTTTCTTGGAATTTTGCATACATTTGTGATGACTACATGCCATGTGTACATGCCACATGTATAAATAGATGTCACGCAATCTGCCATGCGTGCAAAGCATTGACACGTCAGACGCCACACATACACTATTAAACGTCTGTTTCCATCAAATAGACGGAAAGGACTAACGTGTCACCTTTTTAATAGATAAGGGGTCTATTTGAACGTTTTAAAAATTAAGGGATCAAAATGGACCCCGAAGTAAAGTTAAGGGACGAAAAAATGTATTTTGTCTAAAAATAAAGATAAGAATAAATAAGCAAATAAAATAATAATGAAGATGAAAGTGATAAAATCAAAAATAGAAAGGAAAAAAAAAAGGAAAACACAATAAAAAAAGAGTGCACTAAGGTTTAAACTTGTAACCTTTCACTGGGTATCCTTACCTAGTTATTGTTTACCTTTGATTTTGGTAAACAACTGCTAGTCCTTCGAATTTGATACTTCGATTGCTTGCATGATCGACTAGGTTGATCATAGGACATATATGTATAGTTTTTGTGTGTTGTTTTAGATTTTCTGGATACTAAATGTAAAGGTAATTTTAAAGACAATGCGAATAAATGTAAATGCTTGTTTGTTAAGATAAAGGGCACAGAAGATAAATTTGACGCTGAAAAATAAAAGGTTCTACTAAAGATGTAAAGGAAATATAAAGGATTTTGAATGCAAATAAATTGCCTTAGAAATGAAAACGGTGTTTCATACATTTTTCAGAGACTCGTTTCTCAACACGCTTAGATACTTTGAGTGATTTGAGTATAGTACAATATTGAACACACAGAAATCTAATTATTAAGACCTCTATTTATACTAATTCGACTATAACAGTTTTTTGTACAAAAGATGACACATTGTCTTCTACATACACATTGTCTCTCACAAGTCTCCATGCGTCCTTCTTAAAGAACGGATCAGGCCAAAATACTGTTACTCGCCAATTTTGAATTTTTTCAGCGTCGAACTCCAAGTCCGATTAATTCAAAATCTTTATAAGGCCCCATGTAACATAACCTTGCCAGCACGGCTAGCTCTTTGTCATTTTTCTGTCGAAAATCATCCAGATGCATCGTCAAAGTCAGTCTCTTCTTTTAAACATTTCCTTTATTCTCTTGACATCTCTTCCTTAGTGAGCGTTAAATTTGAAGCTAACAAATTACCCTCCAAAAATGTCTCTTTTAACATATGGAGAAATGGATTTTTTTATAGTCTTCGACGTGACTGTCCATTCACTACTGTGACGTCATGGTCATTATGACCACTTTTCCAAAATGTCCCATCGAGACGTGTGACTCTGCAATCATCATCATTATTCATATCTTCTAGGAGTAGTGGTGGCAAATGAATACGCAACCTCCTGCTTCACCTCTTAAATGTGTACACGTGCCCCACTAACATTTCTCTTTGTTTTTCAAAGGGAGAAACAGGACGAATCTTCTCTATATATATAGTCTTCGTCTTTAACTTTTCAAACTTTTCCAAACTCTGAGCTCCAAAAACTTCCATTTTCTCTTACGATTCTTACCTAGAAAAAATATAGCAAGCTTTCCTTCCGAACAACTTCAACAATGGCTCCTCCAAAGGTTAAGAACATTAAATATGGTAAACAATATGAAGATTCCATATCACTTGTGACCCATATTGTTGGTCCGTTGTTGATGGGGAACCAAAAGTATGTTCCTGAACCGCCTTTTTCTGAAGAAAAACTCAGGATTTACAAATCCCACCCATATGGTAGTTTGGACAACTTCAAGGTTGTTGGATTCCTCCGCCTAGTTATTGGGGGCGGAGACAATCTCTTAAAACATAGTGTTGTTGTTTCCTACTATTTTTGTGTTGGCAAGATTTAAGGGAGGTCCTCCTTGGAGTTCTATTCCTTGGGAACATATATCATCTCAAAATCTTTAAAGTGTTCAGATAAGTCAGATACATTTTTCATATATTTCATAAGTTAGGGATTCTTCGCCTAATATTCCATGGTGACATGATTCGCCACCAACTATGAGTTGCTTATAACTTTCAGATTTAAAGCGTCCATCTCAAAGGCGGTGATCATACCTGCGATGAGGGTTTCATACTAGGCATGATTGGTACCAGCCTTGTATTCAAACTTTAGACACAGATCAAACAATAAGTCATATGGACCTTTCATTAATCTTCTAGGGCCACATCGCTTTAGATTTGAAGCATTGTCTACAAATTATATCCATGTGTAGGTGTTCTCCTCATTTACTGACAAACTAAACTTTGCTAGAAAATTAGTCAGCACCTGAGATTTAATACTTCCTTCGGGATATATTGGATATCAGAATTTATCCAAGTAAACTTATTCCCCTCCAGTGGTAAATCTACTAGTTCTATCAGGTTAATAAAACCACCAAATTCCTTCATTTCAATCATTCTACTTCCAGAGATTTTACCTATCCTCTCCTCCCTAGATTTATTTTCATTAAAGCCCCTCCACCACCCATTCCCCTCGATCTAATTTATTTTTCCAATACAATAGTTATGATCATAATAATCTTTTATCTACTAATCTACACGGAGAATAAATATTTAGTAAATAACAGTTGATATCTTTCCAAAAAATATTAACACCAAGAAAACCTTTGCCTTTAAAGTTGAAAATTGACACCATCGATCCTTGTCTCCATATAGTTAAAATACCTCCAGAAAAACCTTCAGCCCCATTTGCAGACAAGTTACAATCATTAGAGTCGCATATATTTGATACCAATGCTTCATTCACCAGTTGGACCTTCTACTATTGAATAAAACACAAGTCGACATTCCCTTTTGTAATAACATGACTTAATTGTTTTATTTTAATGGAAGTACCAGAGTAATATTCTCCTTCAAAGAATTGTAGCAACCACGATCATGTGCTTCAATTTCTCGAACAATTCCTTCAAAGATTCGGTCATCTTCGTCCCCTTTAATACCTAGATCTTTAATAGACTTCCAAACTTTAGTCAGCATATTATCTTCAAAATCATTCCCAAATCGAGAATTTCCTCAATAAACATCTGAATCATTAGTAGATTCGCAACACATCACTGATCCCCTAGAAAACCTAGTTGATTTATCCTTCAATTCTGCGACATTAGATTTTACTTTTGAAAGGGAATATGGGAACGATTATATTCCAGGTTTAACCCTACGAGGAATAAAATACGAGAAGCACGAGGGTACACTTTGATTCTTCAAATTTTGATAAACTACTGCCAAAGGCTTTTCTTTTTGGAGTCAAATGCGATAATCCTCATTTCATAATCCTCAATATACTCTGAGAGGTTCATATTCGATTAATGAAAATGTCGGTCTCTATATTTAGAGTCAAGAAAATGGCGGAAAAGGACCTGATGGGTTTTTTTGTGTTAGACCTTGGCCGACAGCTACAGAATAGTGGATAAAACTTTATTTGAAAGAGTTGCGGATGGAGAAAAAAATGTCACGTCCACCACAATTAATACCCCACATGATGAAACCAATAAGACAAGAGACGTAAACTTAGGCGAGACGCGGGTCACCACAACCTGAAGCGGCGCTACAGGCCCAATTGGAGGCAATAAGGAAGAGGTAATTTGAGATGGATGAGCAAATATGATAATTTATGCAAGTACAAAAGAGCAGTAATCAAGAGTTTAGTGGAAATGGAGGAGTTGGTGATCAAGGAGCGATACGTGAGAAAGATAGAAATGAGGAGAAGGATAAAAAAAATTGTATATTATTTCATTATTATTTATTAATTTTTTATATTTTTATTAATTATTAATTTTTTTAACAAAAAAATATTCTGCGAAATGGAAATCACGTAGCAAATTTGTGTCGGGAAAATCACGCCACAAAATGCAATCAATGAGGAATGTTGCATCATGAAAATTATGTGGCAAATGTTTGCAACGTGAAAATCGTGTGGCTAATTTGTAGCGTGAAATTTACGTCGCAACAAAATTGTCACATGCGCTACTGGCGCGTAAATTTTCGCATCACTAAAATTAGATTGTAACGTGATTTTTCACTTTGTTACGTGAAAATTAATCATGTGGCTAACTGCAGTTTTAGTTGTAGTGCTACTACCATTGTAATAAGCTAGTTACCGAAAGAAAAATCTCACAAGAGACAGCCAAAAATTCAAAGTTGACATAGATATTTAAATAAGAGTTGATTCTCATATAAACACATAGACTTCTCTATTTGGTAAGACATAATTTTGAGCTTATAACTTATAAGCTTATATGACAATTTAGACTTGTTTAGTAACATTTTTTTCATCACGAGCTTATAGATTATTTTGCTAATTTATATATTATTTTCCAGACGTTATTTCAAATACCATTTTAACTTATAGCTTATCATTTTTTTCTTCCTTTTGTATCCTTGTTGTTTTAATAAAAATTCACTTTTATCCTTTATAATTAATTTTAATCTAAAATAAAATAATTATGTATTAAATATCTTTTATGTCGTTTTACATTTATAAGTTAGTTGAACCGTTAATTTGACCAAACATTTTAATTAACTTATCAGCTATCAATCTCAACCATTAATTATAAACTATAAATTACCAGTCATTATTCACCGGCTATAAGTTATCGGCTAACTTATTAATCAACCGTTATTTTTACCAAACAGACTCATGATTAATCAAAAAATTGATCGAGATGTATCAATCCTTGACTATATAATTTTAGTCTATCATATAAGAAAAAAACATGTTGATTAAAACCCTTAATTGCCCTTATTAGTCCATAAGTAAGCCACGTGGCTAGGTTAACAATTAATCATGTTTTATTATAAAAAAAAAAAATCAATTTTAATTGTTGCCAAAATCCTTGTAACACATTATCCTTTGGGCAGTTTCTCTTCAAACTTCAACAACCGCCTCTCACTCATCACCCACATTCTTTCATTCCATGTCTCATATCCCAACTCCTTCTGTTCTTTCATTCCACAACCTTTCCACGGTTTTTCAAAAACTGTTTCTCTTCCATCTCAAAAATCGTCCCTCTCACAATCGTATCTCTTTCTCTCTCTCCCACATCTTTTTATGCAACTGATTCCTTTCCCTTTCTTCTCTTCTGCCTTCTACCTCTTCTTAAAAAACCCTAACACTAGAATATGTTGTAAGAGAACAATGATGAAAAAATTTGAGTATTCAAGCGATTTTAACAATTTCGGCGGAAACGAGTTTGAGTATTCAAGCGATTTCAATGCTTTGAATAATAAACTGATGATGACCCTGACGATAGCTATGTTTGGTTTGGCGGGAGTTTCATAAAATCATTGTAAAAACTTCAAAATCGCGTTTGGAAGGGCTTTAGACGTGTGTTTGGTGGCTGAAATGCCAAACCAAACAGGCACGATAACGATGATGACTATGATATGGATGAAGATGACAACAATGGGGACGAATATAATGATGAAGAATCTGAGGAGGATGGGACTGAGATGGAAAAGAAGGTATAATCTTGATTATTTGAATTGACAAAATCTTAGTTTAATTTACTTATATTTATTTTATAAATTTGAACAATTACTTTTTATACTTTTTATTATAAATTAGTCCATCCTTTACAAATCAACACGACTTGAATCAGCGGCGAGTAACAAACGAAATCGGTGCTCGTCCAAAAAATGGTTTATACAAAGGTAGGTTATAGAAAATAGTACTATCAATTGTTAAATTCCTTCTATTTTGAAGTGATTTTTGTTTGAAATCTAATTCAGTTTTGATTGTTGTTTAACAGTTTCACCAATAGCAAGTCGTCGGAAGGGGTGTTCCCACCGAAATCGATGAGCACCCGAAGGTTTACTGCATGAAGCTTTGGCCTACCAATGAGGTTCGTGCCAAATCCAAATTCTGGTACGTATCTAATTCACTAACAAATTGGAGTGTTTTTTTATTGTTTTTATAATGATTTAGTGTTAAATGGGGTTATTTGTTTTGTTTAATAATGTTAATAATTATAGGTATTTTTTGAGGAAGTTGAAGAAGGTCAAGAAAAGCAATGGACAAGTGCTGGCCCACAATGAGGTAAGCTCATCATCAATGATCAGTCGTAGTAGTAAATTAAATTGAAATTTGATGGGGTTTAGTAGGGTTGTAGTTAAGATAGATTTCTACTTAGAACTATTTTGTGTGGAGCTTCTATTATTGAATTGTTAAGTTTAATTGGTTATTGATTGGCTAAAAAAGTGTTATATTCTGCATTAGAGCACCCATGTAATTCTTGAATCACATATATCAATTTATTTGGTCACAAAAGTTGTCTAAACAATTGGCAATTTCTCACCATGAACATATTGAAACTGTTGATAAAATCAGGATTTAAATTTATTGACTCTAATGTTTTACTGACCGCGTGAGTGACCTACCCAGGGATGTCGGGTTCAAAAAAGTTTGGAATCTAGCTGCTGGACCAGAGTGAATTTAGTAGTTGATAGTCGAGATGTCAGTGCAAGACTACATCTAGGATACTGAATAAGAGGCTCTCATAAAACACGTCCCTGTTTTTTCCATGGAATTTAATTTGTCCACCAACCGACGATTATGTTATTGTTGATATTTTTACAAGGAATTCATTGACGATCTAACAAAATCAGTGAAAAATGAAGTCATTCCTATGTGTCGAATTGATGATGTTGTGAGAAGAATTTTGCGTGTTATATTCATGATGGGAATTTTTTAGAACCCTTCTGATTATAGTTTGGTTAATCATCTTGGGACTAAGGTTAGCTGTTTTCCTTTAACTACATTATGTTAACTATTAGATATAACTTATAATTTTATAAAGACCACCCTGCAATCATCTCTTCTATGGTTTTATAAATTCTAAACAGGAACATAAAGAACTTGCTAGAGAAGCTGTGAGGAAATCCATGGTCCTTCTCGAAAATGGCAAATCTGATAAAAACCCTTTGCTACTCCTTACTACAAAGGTTCCAAAAATACTCCGTGGCCGGAAGCCATGCAAATAATCTAGGATATCAGTATGGTGGTTGGACCATTGAATGGCAAGGAGTCGGTGGCAACGATATTCTTGAAGGTATGATTCATTTTGATTGATATGTACGATCACTCTAAAAAACGTTTTACAATGTCAATCAGACATATTCGTTAGATCATTAAAAATATTTGATTTTAAACATAACTCATAGTTATCATTTACCCTTCTTATTCTTGTGAAAATTCTTGATATGATCAGGGATTACAATTCTTGATGCTATAAAGAACACGGTTGATTCAGAGACCATAGTGATCTACGAGGACAAAGAAATTGCCGGACCCTGTCGAGAAAGGTGTCAGTCTTTGTAAATGATCAAGGATAATATAGGGAAATATCTAACAAAAATTTGCCTGTCTGTTTACTTTAGTGAGGCTCTCTCCTCCCTGCAAAAGTATTTTGAAGAAATGGAGTATTGATATCTGCTGGAGCAAGCATATGAATGGGGAAAATGGGTAAGTCTGGATTTGGTTGACAGATTTATATTGTTCTGCCATATTAAGGCTTTGTTTGGATTGATGGAATCGGATGGAGCGGAGCGGAACGGGATGAAATAAAATGATATTCCATTGTTTGGATAATTTAAAAACGGATGGAACGGAGCGGAATAGAGTGGTATGGATTCCATTCCATTCCATCACTTACCACCATTTTTCTTACCCTCCGATTTGGGCGGAATGAACAACTTACCTTGTTCCGTCCTAAAATTTCCAAACAATGGAATGGTATATTCGTTCCGCTCCACTCCACTCCGCTCCATCTCACTCCGCTCCGCTCCATTCCACTCCGTTGATTTTATGATATCCAAACATAGCCTAAGGAAAATATTAGCGCTTCAATATGATATAAGAAAAATGTTTCATAATTTTTATTGTTTTTTTACACCTGTTAACCCTTTCAATAATATCATATTAGTGTGTTCTTCTCTATCTTTTAAACAAATGAAAATTCTCTACTTCACTGCTTTTATTGTATCTGCCTATGCTTCAAGAGAATGAAGAATTTGCAAACCATTTAATCCATTACTTGGCGAAACATATGATAGATAAAGGAGAAAAGTAACATTATTATTTTAGTAATGTTATATTTTTTCTATTTAATAATACTATTTTATCATATTTATGTTTGACTATTACATGATTTATTTTTCTCTTATTAGTGGAGTGGGATGGACAATGTAAATTTGATGTCGGATGAAAAATTGAAGTCTTATCAACTGAATGATATTCTTACTGATCAAATGGGTATTCAGACTACAATCCAAACTAATGAATTCCTTTCTCATCTTAAATAAAAAAATCAAATATACATGATAACAACTCTTCTATCAACTATTTCTCTCTATCAATTAATCTATTTCATATATGTTTATTTAGGTAATTAAATTAAATTATATCACATTTTTTAAATATTTAATAAATATTTGAGTTACTATACATAAATGTATATCAAAAAATTTATTACACTTCCTTACTCATGTTTATTTAGGTAATTAAATTAAATTATATCACATTTTTTAAATATTTAATAAAAATGTGAGTTACTATACATAAATGTATATCAAAAAATTTATTACACTTCCTTACTCATCTTAAATCAAAAGTATCGAATCTATATGATATTTATATGATAATAGCTCCTCTTTCAACTCTCTCTCTATCAATTACTCTATTTCTATATATTAGCTCCTCTATCAATTACTCTATTTCTAGATGTTTAAAATAATATTTTTAAATATAAAATTTAAAAAAAAAGAAAGATATATAATATTGAATTTAGTTGAGTACATATACATTCATTCAATTAAATGAAGATATTCAATATCATATTAATATTTAATATTATTTTATTGTTAATATTTAAAAATTAATTAACATTAAAGAGTACCTAAAAATTTGTCTTTATTTTTACAAAATAGGAATGAAAAAAAGTTCATTAGTAATATTTTTTTAACATACAAATTATGAATGAAAAAAAAAAATCGTTAATATTTTTTAACATCCAAAAATAACTTTTTTTTTGGTAATAAAGCCACCTCACTTTTATGTTCCAACTCACTGTCTCATTTCAAATTCACTTAAATTCTTTTTAGAAGTTAATAAAAAATAGAGTAAAAAAATGTTACTTCAAAAACTATGTATAAATTATGTTTAATTAATTTACATTTATAAATATTTTTCAACATACATTAAATACAAATGTTTCGTACAAAATTATTTTTTATCCGTGCAGACGCACGGAATCTGCACGGGTATTTAAATTTGTAAATAGCCGACGACTGCACGGAGTTTGCACGGGTATTTATAAAATTTGTAAATAGCTTACGACTGCACGAAGTCTGCGCGGGTATTTAAATTTGTAAATAGCTGACGACAACTTAATATACTACACCATTATTCATGCAAATACACTGGTACTGATATGATACGCACATGGTATTAATATTAAGCTATTGATTATACCGTTGATTTAAATATTTTTATACACGAAAGAAATTATAGAAACCGATTTATTATCTCTTTTAAAAATAATAAACTATTTTAGTTAGAAATAATTAATAAATTATTTAATTTTTCTTTATTTTATCACAATTCTTATTTCTTCAAATTTGAAAATAACCGCCGACAACTTGGCATACCACGCCTGTATCCGTGCAAATACACATGTATTGATATGATACTTATATTAATGGAAACATGAAGTTAGTGATCCAATTTTTTTCATTAATTATGCATTTAAATAACTTTTTTCCAATAACTATTAAAAATAGTGACATTATAACATAGCACACAACTACTCGTGCGAACACACTAGTAACATACCAGTACTATATAAAAGTACGGGGTAACCATACAAAAATCCGTGCAAACACACGGGTTATTTTATTTTTTTGTACAACGTTAAACTTCATTTTTTTTAGATGTTATGTTTTTGGACTTTTATGTAAAATTTCTTTTTTATTGATATTCAACTAATTTTAATTTTAGTTATTTATTTGTCTAATTTATTAAACTTTATAAACCTTTTTATTATTACAACTCTGACGACTCTAGAAACATTTTTTTCTTCTATTTTTCACAATTGTCTTTTACAAAGTTTTTCTTAACCATAATAGTTTTTAAAAACTTATACAATTATCTTGGGGTTCATTTTTTTTCAATAATATTTTCATATTTTCTAATTTCTTTGAATTTCTATGACAAAATATTTTAATATTATATTTAAAATTAAATATATTTTTGAATAATAAGCTATCTATTATTTGATTTTTTTTACTTTTTAGATTAATTTTTGAATTCAAATGCGCGTAACACAGTGGAACCCGTGCATACGCACGGTATCCTACTAGTTAGTTTCAAAATATTAACCTAATAATATAATTTTGGTATTTTTTATTATTAACCGGACATATGGAAGGAGTATAAAAAAGACATGATTATTTTATTTTAAATATGGTAATAAGCTAAATTATTTTGATAAAATTTTCAAATAAGTAAAGGTATATGTGGCTCGTGGTCAGCACGAAACTACCAATCTTTATCCTTATAGTATCCTAATATCAATATTAGTTACCTTGAACGATATCGTTCATAAAACTAATTTTCATTACTATAAATATAAAGATTCAGATTCTTTTATGTTATATTCACCCAATTAGACCTCTATATATAGTATATACACTCACACTTTGGAACAAAGAAACAAATAAAACAAATCACGTTGAGAAGTTTGAGTTTTTAGCAAGAGTTAAAGAGAAATTAAATCCATTAACAATATCATCATCATCATCATCACCATCATCATGATAATTGATCAAGGTGACAAAGAATTTCAACACACATCGTTGAACAAATATGCTTTGGCTTGTGCCATTGTTGCTTCAATGGTTTCCATTGTCTCTGGTTATGGTAATATTATCACATTCTCTAATCTTTCTCATTTTTTATTTTATTTTAAATATATTTTTCATAATATTCTCTAATCTTTCTCACTTTTTAGATACTGGTGTTATGAGTGGAGCAATGATATTCATAAAAGAGGACTTGGGAATCAGCGACACACAACAAGAGGTTCTAGCAGGAATCTTGAACGTATGTGCACTAGTAGGATCCTTAACAGCTGGAAGAACTTCTGATATCATTGGTCGTCGCTACACAATCTTCTTAGCCTCTATACTCTTCATCATTGGTGCAATTCTAATGGGTTACGGTCCAAACTACGCGATTTTAATGGTTGGAAGATGTGTTTGTGGTTTAGGGGTTGGTTTTGCACTCATGATAGCACCTGTTTACTCAACTGAAATTTCATCTGCAGCATCAAGAGGCTCTTTAGCCTCTTTACCTGAAATTTGCATTGCTCTTGGTATTTTACTAGGTTATATATCAAACTATTTCTTGGGAAAATATTTGAGTTTGAAACTTGGTTGGAGATTAATGCTTGGTATTGCAGCGATTCCTTCGGTTTTCGTAGCGTTTGTTATTTTATCAATGCCAGAATCACCAAGATGGTTGGTGATGCAAGGTCAACTAGGAAAGGCTAAGAAAGTTTTATTACAAGTTTCGAATACAACGCAAGAAGCCGAACTTCGTTTCAAGGATATTAAAATTGCAGCAGATATAGATGAGAATTGTAACGATGAAATTGTGAAAGTATCACAAAAATCTCAAGGTGAAGGAGTTTGGAAGGAGTTGATTCTAAGACCAACACCTTCTGTACGTTGGATCTTAATCGCTGCTGTTGGAATCCATTTTTTCGAACATGCAACCGGAATCGAAGCGGTTATGTTATATAGTCCAAGAATTTTTAAAAAAGCTGGTGTTACAAGTAAAGAGAAGCTTCTGCTTGCAACAATTGGTGTTGGATTAACAAAGATTATATTTCTATTAATTGCTTTGGTTTTGCTTGATAGAGTTGGTAGAAGAAGGTTATTGCAAGTAAGTGTTGGAGGAATGATTGTTGGCCTTACAACATTAGGGTTTAGCTTGACTATGGTGGAACAGGCCCATGAAAAGGTTTCATGGGCTTTGAGCCTTAGTATTATGGCAACATATGTTTATGTTGGTTTCTTTAATGTTGGACTTGCACCTGTGACTTGGGTTTATAGTTCAGAGATATTTCCTTTGAGGTTGAGGGCACAAGGGGCTAGTATTGGAGTTGCTGTGAATAGGAGCATGAATGCTATTGTTTCAATGACTTTTATTTCTATTTATAAAGCAATCACAATTGGTGGAAGCTTTTTCATGTTTGCTGGATTGTCTGTGATAGCTTGGATTTTTTTCTATTTTTATCTTCCTGAAACTAAAGGTAAGGCTTTGGAGGAGATGGAGATGCTTTTCACCAAAAAACCAAAAGAGAAAAATGTAGCAATGGTTACTGGTCCAATGCATGATGTGTAGAATGTTTTGGTTCTATGTATATGTAACCTGTCATGTTTATTGTAAACCTTACTAAATTAAAAAAAAATGCTGGTAAAAAAATTTGAGAGAATGTTACAATCCTTCCTACTATATTCATGTGTCTTTTTTTTACTTTTGGTTTTCAATTTCAATCTTCATCTTCATGATTTTTTTACATTTGGTTTGTAATTTCAATTTTTTAAGGACTGACTCATAACTTTTTTTTTTTTTTAATAAACAACTCTTGTATTAATAGAAAAGAGCACTGGGGTGCTCTAACCCTTACAAGAAAAGAGAGTTACAACCAATTAACCTATAGATTCACAAACACAAAACAGGGTTGTGGAACTAATCATAGAAATTAGACATAATTCTATCCTTAGATTCTATTGCCAACCACCACCAAGAAAACCAAATGATCATACCAAACAGTTCATCCATATCAGCTACCACATTGTTAAAGACAATGTCGTTACGATGTTTCCAAATAGCCCAACAAATTGTTATCCAAACAGCTCCCGCCCTGCGCTTCGACATAGGTCCAGACAGAGCCTCAATACAATTGATCAAATGGGTGCCGAAATCCAGGTTTGTGTTGATGTTAATCCCTAGCCATATACTAATTTTTCTCCATAACGGCAGGGCCGGTCCTTTGAATTTGGGTGCCCTGGGCGAATGAAAAGAGTGGTGTCCCAAAAATTGTTTTTAACAATAAATACATAAGGATAAAAGAAATAATTGGATAAAAACACATTTTCATTTGATATTATGCAAAATGAATACAAGTATGGATCTTTGAATCAATGTTTATACTACATCAAAACATAAATCACTATAAAGAGACGTATTCTTCTTCTTCTTGATCCGATCTTTTTTTCTATAAAAAAGTTTACCAAACCTTTAAAATTATTTAAATATCGTCCTCTTAGTATTTTTTATTGCAAAATCATTAATAATTTGCTCATACTCAAGGTTCTTCAAAAAATTATTTTCAATTGAAATCAACGCAAGACTATTTAATCTATCTTGTGACATAGTAGATCTCAAATAAGATTTTAATAATTTTAATTCAGAAAAACTTCTTTCAGCAGATGCAACACTGATAGGAATAGTCAATATTATTATATAAGTTATGCGTGCATTAGGAAAACAATTAAAAGTATTTAAAGAACTCAATATCATATAGCTTGATTTTGATTCAATTGTTAAAACTTTTCTAATAACTTTAAATTCTTCAAACAAAATTCCACCATCAAGATCAAGAGAATCGCCATGTTTTAAACAAGTTTCACGATGTTTACAAGATGCTTTTAAGTCCGTACCAGATAATGATCTAAGCCTTTCAATACTAAACAAGAATTCAAAAATATTTTTATATGTGCTATACTGCTCAAATCTTCTATCAAGTGAACCAATTGTTTGATCTACAATATATAAGAAATAGTTATTTCGGAAAGACTCAAGATTCAGTTGCGTGAGTTGAGACGAATTTTCATCATAGTGTTGTTTTTAGGGGATTTTCATCATAATATTAATTGATTTTATTTTAGGGGAATTAATTGATTTTATTCTACTTTATATTTTATTTATGGGAAATTACATTCTTTTATTAATTTTGACATTGCAGTGCCCCTATAATTTTGTTAGTCAGTATTTTTTAAATATAAAATTCTAGCAAGTATTTTTATATTAGGGGTAACAAAAATTTTGGTACCCCTAAAATTATGGGGCCCTGGGCTCCCGCCCAACAGCCCGTGCTCAGGGCCATCCCTGCATAACGGTTCCAAACAAACACAGCTCAGCATTACATGGTTAATATCCTCCTCTTCCATATGACAGAACACGCAAACAGCATCTTGTTGCTGTAAAATAATGCCACGGCATCGTAGAAGATATCTTGTAGGCAGCCTAACTCATAACTATCATGCTCTCTTTTAGTCAATATCTTCCGATCATGATTTCTTTCTTTTCAATTTTTGAGAATGACTTCTTTTTGTTTTTATGTTTTAGACTATGTACAATGGTTTATGGATTCAACACCCTAATTTTTTTATTTTTTACACTTCACATCATCTTCTCTCTCTTCCACCTAATAATTCAACACTCATTCAACTTTTACTCACTACAATAATTTTTGTTTAATAAAATTCATTACCCTACCCCACCACTTTTATTTCATATTCATATTTTCTTTTATGTTTTTGTTTTTGTGATTATATATTAATAACAATTATGAATTGAAATTAAATTTAAATAATTAAAAGTTAAATAATTTTTTTCTAATTTAATAACTTATTTGAATTTTATTTTTCTAATTTTATATTTTAGTAAAAATTTGGGTGTTAAAAGGTTATTATTGAGATCTATTTTACTAAAAAGATTGTTAGTGCTACAAACAAGATTTTACTTGAGGCTAAATAGAAAAATTAGAGAGAAAAATCTCAATTTTTTTCCGTGTCCAAATCTAATAAACCAAGTCTCTATTTATAGAGGAAAAAAATAATAAATTTTGATGAAAATAAAAATAAATAAAAAATTGACTTAAAATAAAATAATTAATTTCAAATAATTAAAGTGAGATAAAAATCTAAACAATTACAACAACCAATAAGATTTTGCAAAGTATTATAGTGGCCCCCACTTCCTCCTCATTCAACATGTATGTTTTCAACATAAATTAATCCACATCATTTTCAACCCTTCATTCAACACTTCATTACAACTATTCAGGTATTGAATAATTTTTTCAACACCTCCATTATACATAGTCTTAAAGATTATTAAATTATTCCCGATCATGGGCGGACTCATGTAGGGGCTTGGTGTGGCTAAATCTCCACCAGATTTTGCTTTATATATATCACATGATAAAGCAAAAAAAATTAAAACTATTAATTCTCTCTCACATGATAATAATAGGCTATTTAAGATGTAAAAGTAAAAAAAAATTAAAACTATTAATTCTCTCTCACATAACATGTTCCATCTCAAACATCACTAACATTTCATTTTCATTCTCTCTCTCATGGTTAATCTCTCATTTTTTTCTTCTAATTTTTTTATTTGGCTTGGATACATCTATTTATAGATGGTTGAAAATATAAGATAAAGTGAGTATTTTAATTTTCTCTTATTTTTTCTTCTTTTTTTAGCTAAACCAGAAAACTCCAATTTGTTAAAAAATTCAATTTTCTCAATTTATCATAATGGTTTCCTTCATAATCAATTAGTTTTAATATTATATTTATAGTATTAGTATGAATAAGAAATTTTTTCTGGTACTTTCTAGAGATCAAGCTACTTCTTCGGCTAATCTAGAAGCATCGAAAACTCAACATCCAATTGAAAGTATTAAAGTTGTTGATTATGAATTGCTGGAAACGGATCAAGGAATTAGGCTCTCAATTTCAAGTTATCATCCTGACATTCAAAATGAAGTAAGAAAAGCTTATTTAAAAATAAGCAGACATCAACCTCATCACAATTTCGTTTACCCTTGGTCTATTCAAGATAAACAAAGACGTCGATTTTGTAAAAATTGGTTTGACTTGTATGACTGGATTGATTATAGTGATGTGAAAAAATTACTAAGGATGGTTGAACTTTATCCAAATGATTTTGTAGATGTGCCCAAAGTGGTAGTACATAGAAGTGGCAAAACGGGCCGCCCACCCAGCCTCGTGTCTGCACCACCTTCAACCCGCCAAAATGACCGTCTTGTAACTTTTATAGAAAGAGATGTCCTTGGAACAATCAACAATGATGTTATTTTAGCTCATTTTCAAAAAATGGATGGTAGAGAATTTTCATTATAATTTATTGTGTTAAACAATATTTTTTTTTATTTTCAATATGATTTAGTTTGTAGTTTATTTTATGTTTAGTCCCACTAATATGTTGCAAATTATTAATAATAATTAATAATATGAGTGTGTCTAAAATGACAAGGATAATATGCTATGATTTAAATTTTGAATTCTGAGAGTGACAACTCTTCATGAAATGCTGCAGAATAAAACCATGCAACCGTTGTTGAACCATGTTGTGGGCCAAAAATCATAACTCTTGAAAAAGAAATTGTTTCACCAAGGGTCGCTATCTTGTGAAACAATATCAGCATGGCCTATAAAAGCATAATTTCGGATTTAGAATTCATATCACAAAAAATCAAAAATCCTCTAGAATAAGTTCGAGACACTCTTCGCTACATTCGAGTTTTTCACCCGTCTTGTGCAGACTCGAGAAGGCTGAATTATCCTGGGTATTACTGCGTAGAAACTCCAAGACAAATTGGGAGTGCTTGAAATACTATAAGGAAAGTGTTCCGTACACGATTCTAGCCTCGATTCCATTCGGTTTAAATTAATTTTCTAACAATCTTATAGTAGTTTCATAATGACATCGAGGCTTCTGTTTCAAGCATTAAAGAATGAACTGATGTATCGTAGACACATTCTAAACTCGAGAAGAATTTACATCATGAATGCGGCAACCGAGACCTATCAATATGATGAATCAAAACGAGAATCAACATCATAAATCCGGGTACATTTTTACAACTTTTAGATCTCAATATATATTTGCATTGATTTTATAATTGATATGTAGATCATATAAATGTTTGAAATGATTGCAGAATTGAATTTGAAAAAGAAATATATATTAATTATGTTGTACTATATCCAGAAGAAATTAGTTTTTCTATTGAATTAAGAATTTTTCTTTACCCACCTCCCTATGGGGGTCACCCCCAGCAAAAAACCCAGTTTACCCCTGCTTCGGAAATGAACTTCCGAAGTAATTTTTTAAAAAAAAATTTCTCAGACTTCGGAAGTTCATCTCCGAAAACACCAAATGGGGGGTGTTTTCGGAGATGAACTTCCAAAAACACCTTTTTTCAGATTTTGGGGGGTTTCGGAAATGAACTTCCGAATTATGCAGAAACTGTGTTTTTTTTTTTATGATTTTGGAAACAGCCTCGTATTTTTAATTAAAGAAAGACGGCAAATAAAATAAGCGATATATACACAGAAAATACTAATATACTAATATGATAAGAATAGTGATATATACAAACCGATCCGATCCAAATCCAAATAATAATAGTGTACGAAAGATACAATCCGAAAACAAACAAAAAATAAACCCGACCATTACTGGGTATGCCTAACCCTCTCACCCTGGGCCCTCCTCTGCCGCATGTATGCCGCCGCACGGCCCGCATCAATGACGATCATCTCCATCACGGCGACTGCCTCTGGACCGCCCTGATGAACGACACCTCGATCCAACGCGTCCCGCCCAAGCATCTCTATCCGCTGGCAGATCGGCAGGAGATCAATGGCGTGGTCATCCTCGGCCTGCTGGTTCTCCAGGATCTCCTCGTGTGCTGGCCTAGGAGCGCCGGGAGCGTCGGGTGTCAGCAGAGGATGTGACACCCGATAGAACCATGTGACGTACCCCTCCACATTGTGCCAGTCCTGGGTGACCCGCATGCGACGGTACTCCTCCGGTACCACATGATGCTCCCAATCCTCAAACATGGCAGTGAGCTGCACTCTGGTCACTGTGTCGGGAGCAGCCTCAAAGGGTGACCTGGGTATCATCTGCACAAATCTGAACTGCCACATGCACCGCTCAGGGAGATACCGGACCATGATGGTAGTCCCGCATGCCAACAAGCCAGAATATAGAGATATGCCGTCAAAGGGGACAATCTGAGTGTAGTCGTTGAACGGCCTCCAGGTGACGTCATCGTGCATCGTGCGGTCCAAGTACCCACGGTATGGTCCCATCGCATTGTTCCCCCTCTGGAGAACGTATCTGGCGGCCCTGGGCATGGCGTCAACGTACGCAGGATCGATGTGGAAGCCGTGGATGCGGGAGAAGTAGGAGATGATCCAACTCTAAAACATAAATAAATACGAAACCTAAGTAAATACGAAACACAAATACGAAACATAAATAAATACGGAACAATTAAAATGAAACGTACCGTGAGTAGTGTGCAGGATCCGGTCAACTGCCTCGTCCTCCAGTTGGAGGCCTCATTCAGCTTCTAGTATAGGTATGCCAGAGTAGCTGCCCCCCAGTTCCACTAGTGAACGGTGGTCAGGTCCATGAAGTAGCAGAGGTAGGTCACGTCGACGTACCTTGCACTCTTGTCCACAAATACTGCAGCGCCTACCACATGCATGTACCAGCACCGGAGAGCGCAGCCACGGTGATATTGTGTAAATAGCTCGTCACCCGCCTCCTCGGCATCGGCCGCCGCGTCCACGTGGTACTCGAAATAGCGGCTCAGTGTGGTGAACCGGATATGAGGCCCAGATGTCGTGGCGCACTCAAAGTCAGCAACTTTGGGCTCCATACCCAAATAGAGCGTCATCCACTCAGTGGCTACGACCCTCTGGATCTGGGAGTGGGTCAACAGTGGCCCCCTGATCGGCAGGTGGAGAAGACACTGCACATCATGCAAGGTGATCATCATCTCCCCAATCGGCAAGTGGAAAGAAGACGTCTTCTTGTGCCACCGCTCCACAAAAGCCCCCTGCATTCCGTGGCTGATGGTGGTGTACCCCGTCATGCAGAGCCCACTGAGCCTTGAACCTCTCACAGCGTCGTTAAACCACTCGGCAGTCGGTTTAAACAGACTGAAAATATTTCGGGCATGGTTCACCATTTTCAACGGATCTCTCTCCTGTTACAAAAAAACAAATAAAAAATGTTACATAGACCGATTAAATAGACGGTTAAATAGACGGTTAATAAAATATTGAATAAACGTCTAAATTATAAACGGTTAAATAATGTAGTCGGGCAAATTATAAAAAATACCTCTCCCTCCAAGATCCGCCGAGCGACGTGGTCGCGGTAGGATATCAGCACGGAAGTGTCAATGGGCCCTCCCGGGTAGCTGTCCTCCTGCTCATCCTCCTCCCCGGGTGGAGGGTCAACATCCGGTACCCCCTCTGCCTCGTGGTATGGCACTGCCACGTCCTCCTCCTCCTCCTCCTCTCGCTGGCGGGAAGAAGATACCCGAGCCAGCCTACTCCTAGATGAGGAGGTACCTCGCCCATCTCCACGGGAACTCGCACACGTCGTCCCCGACCCTGCCCCCGGCCCTGTGTCGACGCCAGCTGCGCCGCCGCCTGCTCGCGTCTAGCCGACGCAGTCTAGGTCTCTCTATCCTGTCTGATGCGTGCTGGTTGGTTGCCTGACATGTTCCTGTAAACAGTTGAAATCGATTAATATGCGAGACAACAGAAAAAACTAAAAAAAAATTGCACTTCTGATACAATTTGGAAGTTCATTTCCGAAACTGGGAATGGAGGTATTTTCGGAAATGAACTTCCAAAACACCCCTGCGCAGAAGTTCTCTGCAACCTCCAATGGCAGACCCCAAAATCCTAAAACAAACCTATGTCTACACATTCTAAACATCCTAAATATCAGTACAAACCTAACCTAATAAATTTTTTGCTATTTGTAAACACCCTAATATAAGTTTTAATCATAGATCTTAAAATCAAAATGCTTAACGATTGAATAGATTGGAGGACTTTTGAATGTAGTAGAGCAAGTAGATGGAGCCTTTGATGTAGCTTGGAAGTGGTTTGCAGAAAAATCTCTTTGGGGTTGAGTTTGGAAGAAGATTAGGGTAAATAAATTGGGGAGGGGACTGTTTTGTTTAATCTGCAAAACGCGCAGTATTTCGAAAATGAACTTCCGAAATGCTGTTTTCGGAAATGAACTTCCGAAATAAGACAATTTTTTTAAAAAAAAAAAGGCGCTTTCGGAGATGCATCTCCGAAAACACCTTTTTCTTGCATTTCAGAAATGCATTTCCGAAATCAGGGGTAGTTTGGGTTTTTCACCAGAGGTGGACTAGAAGGTTGGGAGGTAGCCAAAGAAATTTCCTTGAATTAATGTGATTGAATTCATAGATGGTAAAATGGCATAATGCTATATTTTGAAGTCTTATTTCAATTATATTCATTCTATATATATGATTATACTGTTTATACACAGTAAAGGTAATAAATTGCAATATAAAACAAAATTAATATATTAAACAAACTGCAACATCACTACATATGTGCATGTATTTCTATCCATACACGTTACTGTTCACGTTAATGGAAAGCTCCAGAAAATGATAAATTTATTGTATGTATTGAAGTCCAATATATTGTTCATTGTCGTTGCAGATTCGAAATGCAATTATAGAATTTTAAATTAAAGATAATCATTTGCATATACATGTATTGTTATAATTTTATTATATGTTTTATTTCGAAATTATATTGTTGAATGTGATGCTTTATGCTTATATACAAGTTACGTTAAGCATTTACCAAGTTTTATATTTTTCAAAATAATACATGAAATTTTGAATCAATTTGATGAGTTTCTGTAAATTACATTTAATGTTTGAAGTTAGAGTTTGTTAATTATCGAGATGATTATATTAATGCACTGGAAACAAAAGATAAAAATATATTCATATATGTATATTACAATGGTTGTTGTGATTCACGTGGTCGCTTTATTGTCGTGACGATACTATATCGTAATATATCTGGATATATTATTATAATATATGCATGGTTTATATGAAATCAAATTGGATTCTATCCATTTGATTTAATTTCACTGTCAATTACTTGGAAAAAAAATTGTTTGAATTTTTCAAACTATGAAATTGAGGTTTGATTTGGACTCTATGTGAATAACATACTTGTGTTCAATGAGACTTATTATTATAAGGATCATCAAAAAATGGATGATGATTTATACAAAACTCGGAATTTAAAGTCTAATGTAACTATTGAATCTTGAGATCTGGAATTTAGAGAACCTTATCGCGAAGGATATAGAGTTCGAGATTTTCATAAATGAAGAAACTCGTGAGGAAGGTTCTCCATGGATTGTTAAAACAAAACCGAAAGTTCATCAATGACTATTGAAAATCAACTCGAACTTAGAATAAACAGTGAGTCTGAAAGACAAAGGATCTAGAACCGAACAAAATAGATTCTCTACTTATTTCTCTTTTCTAATAGAAGGAAATAGTGAGAATTTTGTTCGTAAGACTCCTATTATTCTTCAAGTGGAAGATGATCCTTAGATTTACAATGAAGATGTAACTTCAAAGGACTTCTCTTGGAATGATGTTATCCAAGATGAAATGAATTCAATAATGTCAAACAACACTTGGGAACTTGCCAATCTACCTAAAGGATAAAAAACCCATTGGATGAAAATGGATGCTTAGAAGAAAGTATCATAGTGATGATACACTATAGTGATAGATTAGTAGCCAAGAGTTTTAAACAAAAAGAATGTGTTGATTGTTTCAACACGTATGCAATAGTAGCAAGCACAACAAAAATTGGAGTTTCATTTGCATTAGTTTATTTGCATGATCTTATAGTTCATCAAATGGACTTCAATACGACACTCCTAAATGGGTATATCAATGAGGAGATCTACAAGGAGAAACCAGAAGGTTATGTGCTTCCTGGTAATGAAAAAAAGGTGTGAAAGTTTGTCAAGTCCTTATATGGAATAAAACAAGCACTGAAACAATGACATTGTCAGTGCAAGATTCAAAAAAATAAAAGGGGAGACACAGCTTAGGGGGAGACTTTTGACTCTTATCAAAACAAGAATTCAAAGAGTTTGTCATCATAAAAAAGGGGGAGATTGTGAAGAATATATCTTATATTTAGTTTTGATGAAGACAAATGTTATCAAAGAAGAAAAGGATCAAAAGTGCCATGCACATAAATGATGTAGTTGATCAAGAAGGTTGAACATAGAAGTTCAAGAGAAGATTTGAGAGAAGTTAACATAACTAAGGTACTCGTTGCAATTCATACTATTTATTTTAAATTGATCATAATTTTATCTCTCACTTCATCTAAATACCTTCTTGCATCATCATGCATGATTATCTAAAAACCCTCTTCATCTAATTCTTGTGATAAGTGTTTGTACACAAAGTTGTGTAAGAATATTGTGATATTCCTTTGTCTCTATGTTGATTACATGTTGATCATTATCAAAGAGATGAATGAAATATTAGAAACAAAGAGGTTTCTAACTTCCACAACCAAGATAAAAATCTTGAAATAGTGGACACTCTTTTCGATCAACGTAAAGCGAAAGAGTGGGAGTTTAAAACATATTCAAACACACTATATTGAGAAAACTTCCACATTCAAGATGAAAGATCTTGGACTAATTGACACTCTTTTGGGGATCAAAGTAATGCGAAAATAGTGGGGGTTATGAACTTAGTCAAATACACTTTGTTGAGAAAGTTCTTGATAAGTTCAAACTGTCACGTTTCAAAAAGTGAATATTCAATTTGATCTTACTGTCAAAATGATGATGGAAGAGTTATGACTATATTAGAATACACAAGTGAAATTGGTTTTCTAATGTAATGTACTATATGCGATATAACAGTTGCAAATAGTAAATGAGTAGATTTACTAGCAATCCAAATGGTTAGCATTCGAAGGACATCACAAGGATTTTGATTATCTTTTAAAACCAAATCTTGACCTTCATTATGGTAGGTTTCCTGCCATAGTAGAAGGATATACCAATATGTGTTGGATATCGAGTGTTGGAGATCATAAATTTACAACTAAATGGATATTTACACTAGTTGGGGGTGAGATTTCTTGGAAGAGCAAGAAACAAACATGCACCACTCTCTTAACTATGGAGCCATAGTGTGTGGATCTAGCTTCCACTACTCAGGAATTTGAATAGTTGAAGGACCTTCTGTTGGAAGTTCCATTGGCTAAAGACAATGTTTCAAAGGTGTTAACACAATGTGATAGTCAAGCCATTTAGCAAGAGAATTCAGATAAGTGTAAAATGTCTGGGCACTGAGGCCTTAGACATTCTTTCATGAGAAAATTGATTAAATATGTAATCATTTCATTCACATATATACGATCGATCTATAATTTGAATGATTCATTTACTAAACTACTGGCCAGGGATTTAGTAAAGACAGCATCTAGAGGCGTGAGGTTGAAACTCCTTGAATAAGTGTTCCGACAATGATAGAAACCCAATCTGAAGTTAATACATCTTAACCTAAGATTCAATGGGTAACAACAAGTCGTTGATTTGAAAGTTGGTGCAACATTTTGTGACAATGTTGACTATTACATAATTGAGGGTTGGGTTTTTTAAAAACTCTTAATGAAGTTCTATATCGAGGAGGATATGTATCTCAAGAAAGATGCAAACTGAACTTCACCTGTATGAATTTCAAGATGGTGCCGTCTTAAAGTGAGAGTTAGAGTTTCTCTCATGAAAAATTCATGAAAACAGGAAAAGCACATGGCCATAAATAGTGCTAGGCGAGATATGTAGGCGAAGAACCTTTAAAGAGTGTGTATAGTAACGTTGGTCTGATCACATGGGATAACGGTTCAAAGCATAGCTATCTAACATTCCGATTAGGCTTTGTGTTGTCTTTACTAAGGTTAAGTTCAAATTGAAAGATACCTAACTGTATTAACACTTTTTTGCTTTCTATATTTTGGAATTAGACTTGTCATTATTAGAACAAGGGGGATTGTTGCAAATTATTAATAATAATTAATAATATGAGTGTGTTCCAAAATGACAAGGATAATATGCTATGATTTGAATTTTGAATTCGGAGAGTGGAAACTCTTCATGAAATGCTGTAGAATAAAACCATGCAACCGTTAGTAAACCATGTTGTGGGCCAAAAGTCATAACTCTTGAAAAAGAAATTGTTTCAACAAGGGTCGCTACCTTGTGAAACAATATCAGCATGGCCTATAAAATCATAATTTTGGAATCGGAATTCACATCACAAAAAATAAAAAATCCTCTAGAATAATTCCAGACACTCTTCTCCACATTCGAGTTTTTCACCTGTCTTGTGCAGACTCGAGAAGGCTGAATCATCCTGGGTATTCCTGCGTAGATGTCATACCCTAATTTTTGACCCCCCCCTGAGATGACATATCTTCAGGATTTTCATCAAATCAAAGCAAGTACCCAGAGCAGTCTGGCATTCAAACAAGGGTGTTCAAAGACAAGAAAACTTAGGCAAAGGATCAATCAATAGAAGGATTAGTCTCTAATACAATCATAAGACTCAAGAGCTTCATTATTTCACCTATGATTGATTAGACACCCAGTCATCTGAGTACAGGTCTACTCAGGTCACCAGACTAGGGTTTTTTTTAGCCTATCAAGGACTAAAATCAGGGATCACCTTTGGGAAACCCTAAAAAGCCCCAGGGGATCATTCAAAGACATCAATCATCTTCAAATAACTCATATGACAAGATCCACTGGACATTACACCTCAATTCAAAGTCTACAGTCATTATTTTCATATGGTCGACAATTAGCGTTTTTGACCTAATTCACCAAGATAGTTGACTTTTAATCAGGGCATGGATTCAAGACTCAAGACATGATTCAAGAACCTCTACTACCTCAATATAATCCATTTACATCACTCATTTGAGGAGAAGATCTTGATTCTACACAAAAGTCCAAATTCTCACTTTATCAGGAAAAAGTCAACTGTATGAGTTCACCTTTGACTTTTGAGATTTTTGGTCAAACCATGACTTTCAAGGATCAATATCATCAATATATAGATATTAAAGTCATTTGACCAAAGAAATTCAAAAAGAATCTTCAAGGAGCAAAAAGTCGGGAATTAGGGTTTTTGAAGGCATGATGAGAACTCAAAATTTCACCTACAAACTCAAAAAACTTCCAACATGAAAGTTGTAGATCTTGCAAAATAAAATAACATCTTACAATGCAACTTTTTTCAAAATATCAATCATTTAAGAGTTTTGGAAATTTTGAAGTTTTAGGTCATAAATACTTAGAAAATTTTCTAAGTGTTTTAACCTAGTTTTCTTCCAACTTTGGCCTCATTTTTAACAAATTTGCCAAAGGATTCTGAAGAAACTCCAAACTAATGATTTGAAGTAGATGTTTAGGGCTTTCCAAATTGTGTTCAACCTTCTCCAAATTCATTTTGAGCTAAGAGTTATGCTTGTTCAAAGTTGGCCTCATGAAGTGAAATTATAGGTCATGTACAATTTGAAACTTTGCAATTTTGTGCAAATGACCTCTCTTATGGATGCTACACGACCCATACCACATCTGAAAACATGCCATGCATTCATTTTTACCATGACATGAGAATTGAAGAAGATTCTAAAAACAAGAACATGTGATTATGTAATGATTACATTTGTGAATTTATGGCAAATTGATGAATCACCCAAGGAATCTTCTCACCAACCAATTAGAGCTCATTTCTGTCTCAGAATTGTCCCCTAAGATCAAGCAAAATCGAGGGCTAGGGGATTGATCAAATGGAATCAAAATTCTCATCATTGCATAAGAGATATTTGCAAATTTTCTTCTTGGCTAAGAAACCAAAGTGACTTCATTAAGCAAGCTTACTATCTCCAATTGTTCAGCATCAATTGCCTATAAATAGAGGCCTCTTTCTCATTCAGAAAACACACCAAAGCAACCATATTCCTTGCTTTCTCTTTCTCTTCTCATGCTTATTGTTTTTCAAAGTTCTTTGGCAAGAAGAATCGTTTTCTTCAAACCAGAGCTTATCTTTGGAAAGTAAGCATTCTAACATCTCAAGGGAGATCATTTGAGGTGATCCAAGCACCTGGATCACTTCTGTAAGTGGAGGAACGCCATTGTTGCTCTCACTTTGGAGCTGTTGCAGTTGGAGGTCCATAGAGCAATTCAGAAGGTTTCCAACAAAGCCAAGCATCCAGGCACGTTCCATAAGAGGTAGTGAAGCTGTTCAGATGGCTGCAGCTCATCTGTAACTCAAGAATCATCACTCTCCATGTTCACTTGAAGCTCAAATCGAGGGAGGTCCATAGAACAATTCAGGAGGATTGAGGTTACAATAAACATTCAGTTAGCATCACTGAGTCCCAAGGAAGCTTTTGGGATCATTCATACAAGCCCAGTTGCTCTCTATCATCCTCACGACCTCCATTTTCAGAGGTAAGTTTCTGAACTCCACCTCTTTAATTTAAGCACTCTTTATGATATAGCTCGATTCTATCTTGTTCAGCATCATCAGAGGATTGAAAACCCTCTATCATCATTCATTTATCTTTCAGTATAGTCATTTAATTTGATTTTCAAATTTTAGGGTTCTTCACGTTTTTTAGTAAATTAGTTAGATGTAGTTAATATAAATTTATGTTAGTTACATATTCAGAATCGTGAGTGAATTTAGAACAAGTTTCATGTTTACATCGTTGCAAATGGTTGAGAGTTGAGAGAGTTCAGATTTTCAAAAATTCAAAGCTAGAGGTTGAAGATGACAATGGTGGTGGCGCGCAAATTTCAAATTCAGGGCTAAGTTTATTTTATTTTGATTGATACCTGTTTCATTAACGACTAAATCGTTATAGCCCAGTGGTAAGGAGTGTTTGTGTGTTGCGCGTGCCCAAGGTCTGGGGTTCGAATCCCCCTCGCCCCAGACCTTTTGATTTTATTTTCTTTTTTGCTTCTATACACTTGAATAACATATGAGTTGCAAAGGAGTCAGTTTACTATCACCATACGCGCGCTGGCCCAGTGGTGTTGGTTTTGGGTGTGTGACCTAAAGGGCGTGTGTTCAAACCTTGGAGGAGACAAAATCATTTTTTTACCACTAATTTCCTTCATTTTTTCTCACAATTTCACACCAATAATTCACCTATCAAATTAAATCATTTTCACTCCATTTTTCACACACTTGTTATTTAATATACTTATTTTATGAATAATCAAAAAATCATAAAAAATATTATTTATTTCATGTATTTTAATTAGGTTTAAAATAGTATGTTTTAAATGTTTTCTTAAAAAAACTTTAAAATATATATTTTTATCTTGTTACCTTTGTGAATAATTTTATGATAAAACCCTAATTGTTTAGGTCTTAATTAGGCATAGATCTTTATCTTTACCTTAATTAAGTTGACTTTTGTCAATTTTCAAAGTTGTTATCAGTCTCCGATTAAACGGATGATTAAGGTTTTCAAACAACAAAACCTTATATCATTTCAAATCATTTTCAATTTGCTTTTATAGCCAGTACTGTAAAGTACTGGGCCTCTAATAGAGTGTAAGTCCCAAACACCTTCTCTTCTTAGCTTGTTTTCAAAACTGTATTTTCAAAATCTTCTTTCTGTTTTCAAAACATTCTTCTGGTATTTGAAGGGCATTATTCCCGGTGAAACTCTTCAGATACCTATGTGACCTTTGTCCATCTTCACTTCTTCTGTTTTCAAAAACCATTAACTGTTTATCATATATATATTCAACTGTTATCCACCAATTACTGTTGAGGCTCTGTACATACTTCTTCAAAGGCCTCCACTCCATCCAGGTTAGGCTTTACAAGCTTTCAATTTACAGTCTTTATTTAAATTACTGTCAAATATAAACTGTGCATATATATTAGTTTAGAACTACGTTTGATTATAAACCCTAGGACAGTTAAACTATATATATATATTATAGGAATATGACCTAGGATTGAGAATGTCTTCCCGGTGAAGGCTCTTTCCTAATTAGAGATTTGTAGTTCAAACCCCCAAGATGAATTATTCCCGGTGAAACATCTTGGCAAAAACCTTAGAATCCAAAAAAAATAGGACACATCCACCCAAAGAGGAATTATTCCCGGTGAAACCTCTTACCCATTTGCTTAGAGCCAAAATAAGTTCAACACTACATAGCTTTCTCTTGTGCTATAACAAGGACCCTCGATTAGCCTCCTCTTGGGCTTTGTACAAGGACCCACAGGCTTCTTAAAAGCATTTCCAGCTTCCTCTTGAGCTTGTATACAAGGACCCATCCGGTTTCTTATAAACATAGGAACAGGTCTTTAGTCACCTTTTAACATACCTTGGTGAGTTTCTTCCAATTTAAACCAGACTTTAAACAAACTAAGATTGTCTCAATCTCATATTGAGTACATTTTTGGAATGAGAGACATGGACAGTCTCTGTCACCCTTATCTTCATCAATCTTCCTTAGCAGAGTCTAGGATCCTTATTTGCTTATCCTCAGTAAGTGTCAGCCTTCATCTTGGGCTTTAAACAAGAAGTCTCCACTAGATAATCTTTCTGCCTTTCATTTTCAATAAAAATCCCTGGAAAGGGTTAGCCTCCAAATCATTCCTTCATTTTCAATAAAAATCCCTGGAAAGGGTTAGCCTCCAAATCATTCCTTCATTTTCAATAAAAACCCCTGGAAAGGGTTAGCCTCCAACATCATTCTTTCATTTCAACAAAATCAGTCTTTCAAAAACCAAAGATTCATTCTCTTAGGAGATAATTTCCCCAAAAGAGTCAAAACCCCTGGAAAGGGTCAGCCTCCAAAAAACATGATAAAATCAGTCTTTTAACAGACAAATTCACCAGCTGAGTCAAAATCCCTGGAAAGGGTTAGCTTCCAAAGAAAAAAAACATGATAAAATCAGTCTTTTAACAGACAAATTCACCAGCTGAGTCAAAATCCCTGGAAAGGGTTAGCTTCCAAAGAAAAAAAATAGTCTTTTAATAAATAAACTCACCAGTAGAGTCAAAATCAACAAAAAACAGTTAGCCTCAACCTTGGGCTTCATACAAGGCACCAAACAATAAAACTCCCCTGTCAAGAGTCAGCCTCAACCTTGGGCATTGTACAAGGCAGATAATAGAGTCTCCCCAGTGAGTTCCTCATCATTCAGTAGCCACAACCTTGGGCTTTGTACAAGGCAGATTAAACCATATTTCATGAGTCAAAGATTCCTAACACCTAGGATCTTTTCCCCATAGAGTCATCCATACTCAGTTTATTTTAGAGTCCGCCACAACCTTGGGCTTTGTACAAGGCAGAAAATAATGTTTTTTTCCCTAGCTAGAGTCAGCCTCAATTCTGGGCTTTGTACAGAACACCAAATAAAAATCCATCAAATAAACACTCTCCAAATAGAGTCAGCCTCAATTCTGGGCTTTGTACAGAACACAAAAAACCCTGTAATTAATCCCCAGTGGAGTCATCTCCCAGAGTCAATAATAATTAATAAATCAATCAAAAAGCCTCAAGCTTGGGCCTCATACAAGCCAGCTAAAGTCAAATCTTTTATACAGTAGATAGACATAGCTTATCTCTATAGAGAGATATTTTTACTACTCTACCACATTAAAACAAACAAACATTACATTTTAATCAAGTCTCCCATTTAGGATTTTGAAAGGCATGAGCTGGCAGTAAAACCCAGACATGTGGTAACTTTCCCTAATTTGGATGAGCACCTTTCTTTCATCTAAGAGGCATTTGACTGGTATACTTGCACATACACAAGTAAGGTCCCCCTCTTGAATGAAATGAATTCAGTTATTCTATCACTCCTTTACAATGTTTGTGGTAGAATAGTACAAATACCTCTCTATAAAGATGACTTCATGTCTCTTTACTGTAAACAGAGATTTAATTCAAGCTTCAACCTTGAGCTTCAAGCAAGGCACCCAAAAATAATTAATAATTAATTAGTTCCCCGAACTACATTAAGCTCTGACTTCCATTAGGGATATGTAGGCATGAGGTTCACAAGGAATCTCAGCGAGCTAATAAAATACCAAAAATAGTCAGTCTGTCTGTCTGTCTTTCTTTTATTCAATTCAATTCCTTCTCCTAACACAAAGGAGAAACTTTCCCAATAATCATTAGCAGCACAAACACAAATGACACAGAGAAGGTTCCTGTAGAGTACTACAGATATATAGGGTGTTTAAACACTTCCCTATGTATAACCGACCCCCCGGACTCCAGAATTTCTAGTCTAGGTGAATCCCCACACTTAGCAAACTCCTAGGGTTTAGTTGAGATCTTTTTTCCCCTTTCCTACTCGTAGGACAATAAGAAAGTTCGTGTGATATCGTAGGAAGAACTGAAATAAAATTCCTCCCACCACGGGCGCATTCTCCTTCCAAATTTCGCGTGAAGGGTCTAGCGTGCCGTCCTCCCAAGTGAAACGGGGAGGTAAAAAAAACGACACCACAGTAAAAATGGCGACTCTGCTGGGGATATAAGTGTTAAAAACCTTGGTTTTTCATCCAAACCAATGGTTGACCTGTTGCTGGTCCAGCCCCAATGAGGAATTAGGGATGCCAAATTCCCCCTCAAACAAGAGAGGTCCTGCCTAACCTCTGTGTCATATCATGTGTTTGCTGCATTTATATTTGTTCATTTTGTTTATTCTGTATCGGGAAAGGGCTTGATTCCCCCTTGTGGTGAGAAATCCTATACCCGGATTTGAGTGCAACATAAGATAGGATGGAGGATGTCTTCCCGGTGAAGGCCCTCTAATCTTGGTTTCCAAATCTACTCTTGGGATTTGCCTGGCTGGTTGTGATTAACTGCGCCAATGCATTCCGAGACTGATTTGTACCAGGAGGACCTAGAAACACATTAACCCCACTTAAAGCTTTTTTTTAGGACGTAGAGCGGTGATTACGAAAGTAATTGTCACGCAGATACTACACTCAGAGAAAACTCTCTTATAGATACTAATCAACGTATCTTTAAGGTTGAGCAAAAACTCTGAGACCCCTAGAACCCGTTCTACAGGTACAAAAATCCTTATCCTTAGTTTACCATTGGGGCGAGGTTTGCGTTTTGACTTCATGACCACTATACCCTTCTGCGCCATGTTTGTTTAAAACTCTTGTGTGTGCATTCATGCATTCATGCATCATTCATTAATAACAACTAAAACCAAAGAGTCTTTATCGAGTCGTTTTTCAAGGAAACTAAATAACGAACGTTTTGAACTTCATAGAAAGAGAGAAATGGAGAAAGGACTTAAGGATCTATACCATGGATTATGGAAGAAAGAGAGCTAGGAAATACACCTTCAAGATTCCCCAGGTCGAGGAACTGGGAAAGCTCGGAAAACTGGTGGTCAACCCCCAGGCTTTCAAGGAGAAGTATGGAAAACTTCTGCCTTTGCTCAATACCAACATTGTGGATGGGGTCCTTCCCACCTTGGTACAGTTTTACGATCCAACGTATCACTGCTTCACCTTTCCAGATTATCAGCTCATGCCTACGTTGGAGGAGTACTCTCGTCTGATTGAAATACTCGTGTACGCGCAAGATCCGTACTCCGGTTTGGAAAAGAATCCTGACGACATTATCATTGCTGCAACTACTCCTTTAAACGTAGTCGACATCAGAACTCATATGGTGAGTAGAGGAGGAATTCAAGGATTGCCTTCCAAGTTCCTGTTGGATCAAGCTCGGTACTTCGTCAGCATCCAAGATATGAGCGCTTTTGAGGAAATCTTGGCTTTGCTTATCTACGGATTGTTTTTGTTTCCTAACATTAACGATTTCGTCGACATCAACGCAATTAAGATCTTCTTAATTGGAAATCCAGTTCCAACCTTGCTTGCGGATGCTTATCACTCTGTGCATTCAAGAAACCTGCAGCGAGGAGGATTAATCACATGCTGCGTACCGTTGTTATACGAATGGTTCGTTTCGCACCTGCCAAAGTCCAGCACTTTCTGGAATATGAGGGATGGCCTTTACTGGTCACAGAAAATCATGTCTCTCACTCATACAGACATTGATTGGTGTAGTCCTGACAACGACGAAACCAAGATCATCTTCAGTTGCGGAAGTTTTCCCAACATACCCCTTATTGGAACTAAGGGAGGAATCAGTTACAATCCAGCTTTAGCCCGTCGTCAATACGGCTATCCCATGAAAAATATACCAAGTAACATCCAATTGGAGGGTCTGTTCTTCAAGAACATCGACGATCATGGCAACATGCTGAAAAAGGAAATTGTCCAAGTCGGGCGTTTTGTTCACAGCAAAGGGAGAAGATTGTTAGGAAAACATCTTTGCATCTCCCTGGATCCTTACCTTCAATGGGTACGCGTCAGAGCATTCAAGCTTAGGATGCCATATCAACATCAAGAACCTATTCCCCTGAGGGAACCAATTTACCTTTTCTCCACCGATGTTGAAAAACTACAAGCGGCATTAAACAAGGTATGCCAAGAAAGGAATGCTTGGAGGAACAAGTATCGAATCGTCAACACGGAAAACGTTGAGATTCATAGCATCCTAAGAAGGAAGGATGAGTTACTTGAAGTACTGGATCGACAAGTGACACAAACGTCACTTTCTCATCATATCCCTCCTGCTTCCTGGATCATCGATCAGCTCACGTCAGAGAACGCTCAGCTTAAGAAACAGAAGAAGATGTTAGAACGTGAAGTCGGCTCTTCGTCAAAGTTTTAGAGTCCTTTCTCTCAGTTTCTCTGTATTTCTTTTTCAAAGTGTGTAAAAACGGCGTTTTCGCTTAATTAATAAAAGTTTGATGTTTCATAACGTAATTATGGTGTTTCCTTGAAAAATATTAACTTAATTGCATATCATACATCGCTTTAGTCGTACGCACTGACACGAGAATTGTCGCGGATCTAATAGTCACTTTCCTTTCTCCAGAAAGAGAGGAGGAGAAGGAGGTGAACCAAGACTTTCAAGCTGTCTCATCCATACAACACTCGTTCAAGTCGCAAGAAAAGAATGGAAGTCTTTGAGCAAGAGAATGAAGAACTCAGGGAAGAGATTAATACTCTCAAAGGTACTGTTGAAAGACTCAATAGTATGGTAGAAGCCCTGGTAGTTGCGCAGAATCGACCAACGCCAGAATAACCACAAAGGACTGTGGTTTCCGAGATTGTTTCTACTCCTATTCCTCAGTATACCATGCCGCCTGATCGACCTTGGGGCATGCCGTATAACTTTACTCCAGAAGGGTACATACCCCCAGTTTCTGAAGCTCCAAAAGTCACCATGGATATGCGTCCACCGGAGGGTTACAAACCTCTGGAAATTGAAGTTCCAAGAGCAACGGCAATGGGTTTCGCACAACAGAACGCTGAGATTCCAAGATCTGCTGTCATGGCTTCTCCACGACCGATTATGCATACTTTTCCCCCGCAGGGCGGACAAGTATATCATCACGCTCCAAGTGAGGATGCTGGCGTGTATGAAAGATTGGACGAGTTCCAGGAACAGTTTCTGCAAATGCAGAAGGAACTCAAGACTCTTCGAGGACAAGATCTATTTGGAAAGAATGCTGCAGACCTCTGTCTGGTTCCAAATGTTAAGATTCCTCACAAATTCAAAGTACCAGATTTCGAGAAGTACAAAGGGAATTCATGCCCACAAAGTCATCTTGTGATGTACGCTCGAAGAATGTCAACTCAGACTGATAATCAACAATTACTCATTCATTATTTTCAAGACAGCCTGACTGGTGCTGCACTCAAATGGTACATGAACTTGGACAGTTCGGAGATTCGTACTTTTCAAGACCTCGGAGAGGCCTTCGTCAAACAGTATAAGTACAATCTGGATATGGCTCCCGACAGAGATCAACTCCGGGCCATGACTCAAAAGGATAGAGAAAGCTTCAAGGAATACGCTCAGAGATGGCGTGAAGTTGCTGCACAAATCTGTCCACCACTTGAAGAGAAAGAAATGACAAAAATCTATCTCAAAACCTTGAGTCCATTTTACTACGGACGAATGGTTGCAAGTGCACCAAGTGACTTTACCGAGATGGTAAACATGGGTGTACGTTTAGAAGAAGCAGTTCGAGAAGGACGCTTGAACAAAGAACCAGAATCTTCTATTGGTCCAAGGAAGTATGGAAGTTCTTTCCAGAAGAAAAAGGATCAAGATGTCAGCAATGTCTTGCACAAAATCAAGAAGAAATTTCAACCTCAAGTTGCAGCAATAACTCCGGTTGTTAACTCAGCGCCAGCTTATCAACCTCAGGTCTCGCAACAACAAATTCAACAAAGGTCGCAGCAACCTCAGCAGCAGGTTCGACCTCCAAATTACAACAATCGGGCTCCAAGGTACCCTGCCTTTGACCCAGTACCAATGCCGTATGTGGAATTGTTTCCAACATTACTGGCAAAAGGACTCATTCAGACAAGGAGTCCTCCAAATCCTACAAACAGTTCCTCACCATGGTATAAGGCTGACCAATCTTGTCCCTATCATCAGGGGGCACCAGGTCACAATATTGAGAACTGTTTCCCTTTCAAGATTGACGTCCAACGATTAGTGAAAAGCGGAATACTATCCTTCAAAGATACTAGTCCAAACGTCCAAGCAAATCCTTTGCCGCAGCATAAAGAAGCTTCAGTAAATCTGATAGATCAACACCCTAACGTCATTCAAATCTACGACATTCGTCAGATAGGGGAAAATCTTGTCAAGATGCACGCTGAACAAGCTGGGTACGGCCATGTACCACCTCACAACTACTTCACATGCGATATTTGTCCAAAGAATAATCAAGGACGTGCCGTAGTTCAAGCTGCATTACAAGAACAAATGGACTTAGGATGGATTCAACATATCCGAGTCAGGACTGAACATGACATCAACATGGTTCAAGGATGTCCAGGAGAATACAAAATCTACAAAGTTGAAGATCTTGAAGGATCGGTAGTCAGGTTCCATAAAACTTTAAATGGACTTGCCTACTTTGGAACAGACTTCCACGCTTACAGTAGATGCAGAATTTGTCGAAGAAATTCACGAGGATGTTTGTGTGTTCGCAACGACATTCAAAAGCTGATGGATGATAATACCATTACTGTTCTTGCCAACAGAGAAGATGATGAAGTCTTTACCATATCTCCTCAAATTAATCAAGTTGAACCAATGCAAGTTAAGTATGATAGCAGGAAGACAGCAGTTGCTCCACTAGTCATCTACTTACCAGGTCCTGTACCGTATGAGTCCAGCAAGGCTATACCATACAAGTACAATTCTACATTCATTGAAAATGGTAAGGAAATACCATTACCTTCTGTTGTCAACATTTTTGATGTTAGTCGAGTCACCAGAAGTGGACGAGTCTTCAACAGAACAACAGAAAATGTGGAGAAACCTTCGGAGGAAGTACCACATAGGCAAGACAATCATCCGACCAATGCTGTTCAAGCGAAAGAAAATGATGAGATCTTGAAGTTAATCCAAAGGAGTGAATACAACATTGTAGATCAATTACTACATACTCCGTCTAGGATTTCTGTCCTTTCCCTGCTATTGAGTTCTGAAGCTCATAGGGAAGCTCTACAGAAAGTTTTGGAACAAGCTTTTGTAGAACCTAGCGTCACAATAAGCCAATTCAACAGTATCATTGCCAACATCTCCGCCGGAACTAACCTAAGTTTCTGTGACGAAGATCTTCCTGAAGAAGGAGTGGACCACAACCTTCCACTTCACATCTCAGTTGGATGCATGGGTGATGTACTCACAGGAGTCCTAATAGACAACGGATCCTCTCTCAACGTCATGCCTAAATCAACATTGTCAAGATTATCTTTCGAAGATTACCCTCTAAGAAAAAGTCATGTCATCGTCAAAGCATTTGATGGATCAAGAAAGTCAGTTTTTGGAGAGGTAGATCTTCCCATAACTATTGGACCTCAGACGTTCAAAATCACTTTCCAAGTTATGGACATTCCAGCACAATACAGTTGTTTGCTAGGTCGCCCATGGATTCATGAGGCTGGGGCAATTACTTCAACACTTCATCAGAAACTGAAATTCATAAGAAATGACAAATTGGTAACCGTATGTGGAGAACGAGCTCTGATCGTCAGCAACCTGTCGTCATTCTCCGACATAGAACCAAAAGAAGTTGTTGGAACTAAATTCCAAGCACTTTCCTTGGATAAGGACAAAGGAAAGGAGAAAGCAGCATCTATTTCTTCCTACCGAGATGCAATCCAAGTTGTAAAGGATGGCACTACCAGTGGTTGGGGGCACATTAATATTCCTTCCAACAACAAGGACAGAACAGGAGTTGGATTCTTTCCAACATCATCAAAGACTATTCCAGGAATTGAGGTAGTTCTTCCAATTCAAGAAACTTTCCGCAGCGGAGGTTTTCTTCAACCTGTTCAACAAACAGTCAATACCATCGGTACGGAAAACACCGATGAAGAGGAATGGTTATCCTATCTTAACAAAGCAGGATACATAGCCCTATCAGAGTCTGAATCACCTTGCTGTTATCCAACTAAGGGATCTGAAAGTAAGACTCAACCAAGCAGTGACGAAGTTACAAACAGCTTCACCACCAGAATTCATGGTTCATCAGAAGAAGTTCCTCCTATCCCCGAAGAGACTTGGGATACATTAGGAGAACCAAGCGGAAAATTCGACTACATGGTGAAATACTCCGCTCCTGAAAGTTCAAGAATCTCTCTTGAAGATATTGTTCCAACTGGATGGAACAGTGATTTTGAGTACCTCTCTCAGCCAAAAGAGATGTATAACCCTTGCTATTCATCATCATCGACTGGTGAAATCATCATTGAGGATTATATCCCCAAGTCACCTTTCGAGGCTACGGATTTAGAGTTCACATATCTAGTCAATGCCATCTTGGGAGAAGAGCAAGACCAAAATACAGAAGAGGATGATCTCGAAAGTGTCTCCGACAACGAGTCTCTCCATTCAGAAGATTGGAAGTTTCCTCAAAAGAAAGTTCGACATACTCCACTTGGAAATGGGTATGCTCACACCGCTCAGTCTGCTGAAGTAGAAGAAGATCGTCTGAGTGTTGCAAGGACAGTGGTTGGTAAATCAAGACCTACCACAGGCCAGCTTAAGCCTAAGGTTCCTGATTACTTAGTGCACAATGGGGTTCGCCACTACTGGACAGCTGTTGAAGTTTCAACTGTTGTTCGCACTCCTAAGTAGGAACTTTCACCGTTATTTTGTCCTCTCACCATAGCCCAGGGTGAAGAGATGTTTCATAGGGCTTTGCATTTTACTATTTCTTAGGAAAATGTCCCTCTTTGCTTCGCCCAAAGCAATAGAGTTTTGTTTTATAGGGTCTTTGTTTCAAGAAATGACTGTCAATAAATAAAAATGTCATTCTGTTCCTTCGTTTAGTTTTCCCTTTTCTTTTTTCGGAAATTGGTAATCCTAAAAAACACCCTAACAAACATCAAAAATATTCCATTAACTGCATACACCGAGTCTTCCCTCGTTGTCTAAATAAAATTATCACACATATGCAGATTAATCATAAAACACCCCGTTGAAACGTGTGACCGTATGACTTCTCCAAGCTTTGGGTTTCCTGTATTCGAGGCAGAGGAAGAAGAAGACGAAGAAATATCAAAGGAAATTTCACGGTTACTTCAACAAAAGGAAGAGGCCATTCAGCCATACAATGAGCCTCTAGAGATCATTAACCTTGGTTCCGATGGAAACAGAAGAGAGGTTAAGATTGGAGCTTCGCTCAGTTTAGAGATCAGAGAGAGTTTGATACAACTGCTCAAAGAATTCTCAGATGTCTTCGCTTGGTCTTATCAAGATATGCCAGGGTTGGATACCAGTATAGTGGAGCATCACTTGCCATTAAAAGCAGAATGCCCTCCGGTCAAGCAACAATTGAGGAGAACTCATCCGGAGATGGCCATGAAAATCAAAGAGGAAGTTCAAAAGCAGATCAACGCAGGTTTCCTCGTCACTTCAGAATACCCTCAGTGGTTAGCTAACATTGTTCCCATTCCTAAGAAAGACGGAAAAGTCCGCATGTGCGTCGACTACAGAGATTTGAACAAAGCTAGCCCTAAGGATGATTTTCCTTTACCACATATTGATATGTTGGTAGACAGTACAGCAAAATCCAAAGTTTTCTCGTTCATGGACGGATTTTCAGGATACAACCAGATCAAAATGGCACCTGAAGACATGGAGAAAACAGCTTTCATCACCCCCTGGGGCACGTTCTGCTATCGTGTTATGCCTTTTGGACTAAAGAACGCAGGGGCAACTTATCAAAGAGCCATGACTACGCTTTTCCACGACATGATGCATAAAGAAGTGGAAGTTTATGTGGACGACATGATTGCCAAATCAGAAAAGGAAGAAGATCACATACAAAATCTGACAAAGTTATTTCAACGCTTACGGAAGTTTCAGCTTCGCCTGAACCCCAACAAGTGCACCTTTGGTGTCTACTCAGGAAAACTCCTTAGTTTCATTGTTAGCAAACGAGGAATTGAAGTAGATCCAGACAAAGTCAAGGCAATTCAAGAAATGCCTTCACCCAGAACCGAGAAACAAGTTAGAGGATTTCTTGGACGTCTGAATTACATCTCGAGATTCATATATCTCATGACTGCAACTTGCGCTCCTATTTTCAAACTTCTACGGAAAAATCAAAGTTGCGTCTGGACAGACGATTGTCAGAAAGCGTTCGACAGCATTAAAGAATATCTGCTCGAACCACCCATCTTGTCTCCTCCAGTGGAAGGAAGACCTTTGATAATGTACTTAACCGTCTTAGAAGATTCCATGGGTTGTGTCCTTGGACAGCAAGACGAGACGAGAAGAAAAGAGCATGCCATTTACTACCTAAGCAAGAAATTCGCTGACTGTGAATCCCGCTACTCCATGCTCGAGAAGACGTGTTGTGCTTTGGCCTGGGCTGCCAAGCGTCTCCGCCAGTACATGATTCGACATACTACTTGTTTGATCTCTCATATGGATCCAATCAAGTACATCTTTGAATTGCCCGTTGACAGATGTTGTTATCAGAATACGACATTGAGTATCACGCACAGAAAGCCGTGAAAGGAAGCATTCTAGCTGAGCACCTGGCTCACCATCCACTCAATGGTCATGAATCAACCAGTTTTGACTTTCCGGACAAGGACGTCATGTACCTCAAGATGAAAGATTGCGACGAGCCACTACCAGACGAAGGACCTGAGATAGGATCCCAGTGGGGCTTAATCTTTGACGGAGCTGTCAACGCTTATGGACGAGGAATTGGGGCAATCATTGTTACACCTCAGGGTACCCATATTCCATTTACCGCCAGATTAACTTTCAAGTGTACAAACAATGAGGCCGAATATGAAGCTTGCATCATGGGTCTCGAAGAAGCCGTGGATCTAAGAATTAAACACTTGGATGTATACGGGGATTCTGCTTTGGTCATTAATCAAATCAAAGGAGAATGGGAAACACGCCAACCAGGGCTAATTCCTTACAAAGACTACGCGAGAAGATTGTTACCATTCTTCGACAGGATAGATTTTCATCACATTCCTCGTGAAGAAAACAAATTGGCTGATGCATTAGCCACACTCTCTTCCATGATTAGGATAAATCATTGGAATGACATTCCTCGGATCGATGTTATGCGCCTGGATAGGCCCGCTCATGTTTTCACAGTAGAAACAATCATCAACGACAAACCGTGGTATCACGACATCAAGAACTTTCTTCAAAAGCAAGAGTACCCTCTTGGGGCGTCAAAGAAAGATAGAAAGACTTTGAGAAGGTTAGCTTGTAGATTCTTCCTGAATGAAGATGTTCTGTACAAGAGAAACTTCGACATGGTTCTGCTCAGATGCGTTGACAGAAAAGAAGCAGAAGTACTCATGAGAGAAATACATGAAGGTTCCTTTGGTACTCACACCAATGGACATACCATGACAAGGAAAATACTGAGAGCAGGATATTATTGGCTGACGATGGAGTCAGATTGCTACCAGTATGCAAAGAGGTGTCACAAATGTCAGATCTACGCCGATAGGATTCATGTGCCACCATCTCTTCTCAACATACTCTCTTCCCCTTGGCCTTTCTCCATGTGGGGAATCGACATGATTGGAATGATCGAGCCAAAAGCGTCCAACGGACATCGCTTCATCTTGGTAGCTATAGACTATTTTACCAAATGGGTTGAAGCAGCTTCATATGCAAACGTTACAAGACAAGTTGTCGTCAGGTTTATCAAGAATCACATCATCTGTCGCTACGGTATTCCTAGCAAGATAATCACTGACAATGGGTCAAATTTGAATAACAAAATGATGAAGGAGCTTTGTGAAGAATTCAGGATTGAACATCACAACTCATCTCCTTACAGACCAAAGATGAATGGAGCTGTAGAAGCAGCTAACAAAAACATCAAGAAAATCATTCAGAAGATGGTCATTACTTACAAAGATTGGCATGAAATACTCCCGTATGCTCTTCACGGTTACCGTACATCAATACGTACTTCGACTGGAGCAACTCCTTTCTCCCTTGTATATGGAATGGAGGCAGTCCTACCTATAGAGGTTGAAATCCCATCAATAAGAGTTTTGATGGAGGCAAAATTAACAGAAGCCGAGTGGTGTCAAAGCAGATTCGATGAATTGAACTTAATCGAAGAAAAGCGCATGACAGCTTTATGCCACGGACAGCTATATCAACAAAGAATGAAGAAGGCTTTCGACAAAAAGGTTCGACCTCGCACAATCAAAGAAGGCGACCTTGTACTCAAAAAGATTCAATCTTTTCTCACAGATTCGAGAGGGAAATGGACTCCCAATTATGACGGCCCCTATGTGGTCAAGAGAGTTTTCTCAGGAGGAGCCTTAATACTCACGACTATGGATGGAGAAGAATTCACCCGTCCTGTGAACGTCGACGCAGTCAAGAAATACTTCGCCTAAATAATTAAAAGAACAGCTCGCTAAGTTGAAAACTCGCAAAGAGCGGCTTAGGCAAAAAAGAGCGTCTCGGTGAATCGAAAACCCGAAAGGGCGATTCAGGCAAAAGTTAGAGACATAAAAAAATAAATAATCAATCCCGGTAGACTTAAAACCCGAAAGGGGTAGTTTACGCAAAAGTTAGGGATATATGGCAAGTAACTGTGTTCAGGACAAACTTGATCATTCAAAAAATCCATAGCGGAGTATTCATCAGCAGTAGGTCATCTTCTACGAAGCACGAATACAGCGCAACCCGGAGTGGAAGGGAAAGATAACGGTCGTCACGTTTCATCGCAGCCCTTTTCCCGAAAATTACCAATTTCCAACTTTGTAAATACTCCATGGAATCAAGCATTTGGCTGATTACCATTCCATATATAATAATTTGAGCCTTGTGCTTTTTCCTTTGCAATCTAGTCTTATTCAGTTTCTTGAAATGCATTTTAAATTTAAACAGTCATTTTCTTGAAACAAATGTTTTCATAAAATAAAATGAATTTACTTGCAAAAATAAAGGTGAAATTTTCTTTCTGAGGTTTACAAACAATAGGAAGAATGCAAACAGTTGCTCCGAGAACGGTTGAGACTCCAGGAACCAAGATTTCCCCATGAGGTCGCTTTGCGAACATCTCCCGATAACGGATCTTTACTTCAATTCATATTACTCACTTCGGACAGCGGACAACTGATAACGAGGTATTCCCAACAGAGTTCGAACTGCAAGAAGAGGACATAATCTGATCAACAAGAATTCAAGTCGCATCATAGGATTTTACATCCGCGACAATTTTATTCACATTCACTTTACATTTTATCATTGTCATAATATTCATGCATACATTACATCATAACTGCATAGTCGAGTCAGGCTTTGATCATGTGAATGCCCAAGTCATTAAGGCATGGACTCAAGTTTCCCCTGCAAGTTCCGGAGAAACTTTTTCCTTCGAGACAACAGTTCATACACAAGGATCTCCCCAAGCAAGTCAACAAATGGTAGTCTCCCTCAAAGAGATAGTTTGTTCACTTTTGGAGTCCCTCAGCCGAGATTCTCTCGCAAAGCGACTTTCGACAGTTTTCTTCAGATAAGATAATTTGTTTCGCATTTTGGAATTCCCCACAAGGCCGATGAGCGGTTTCTCTTCTCCGAGGAGTATGGATTCCTCGACATAATTGACAAGTGGTAGTTTTTCCTCCTAGAAAACAATCTGGTATTTCCCCAGCAGGGTCAAGAGATGCCACTTTTCGTCAAAGAGAATCTCCCAGCAGATCGACAAATGATTCCCCAGCGGAGTCAGTGAATGGTAGTCTTCGTCCAGAAGATAGTTCAGATTCCCCAGCGGAGTCAGTAAATGATAGTCTTCGTCCAGAAGATAGTTCAGATTCCCCAGCGAAGTCAGTGAATAGTAGTCTCTTTCAGCAAAAGACAGTTCACTTACTTTTCCGAGCAGAAGTAACGAATGGCAGCTTTCTTCATGAAGACAGTTCGTTTCGCTCAAAGATTCCTCAACAAAGTCAGCAAATGGCAGTCTCTTTCAGCAGAAGACAGTTTGCTCACTTTCTTTCACGACAAGGTCGGCAAATGGCAGTCTCCTAGTAGAAGACAGTTTGTTCCCCTAGCAATTGGCAAATGGCAGCCTTTCCCCAAGGAAAGACGGTTTGTCTGTTAAATACTTAAGAGATCGACAAATGGCAGTTTCTTCAAACAGTTTGTCTGTTTCTGGGATGTTTAGTTCCCCACAGAGTCGATGAATGGCAGTTTTCCTCTTAAGAGAACAGTTTGTTGATTCCCCGGCATCAGTCAACGAATGTTGGTTTTCACCCCGAAAACAGTTCGTCCACTTTCGAGCAAAGTCATTAGCCCCTCAAAAGAGCGCGGGACCATATGACATTCTTTCAAAGACGTCAAGTCAAAAGGGAAGATGGTGAAGTTTCTTTATTACCGTCAAATGGTATCTTACCTCCAAGTGCTGGTAAGAAGTTTGATGAGGAAACAAACCTTTGAAGTTTCTTTATTTACCATCAAATGGTATCTTACCTCCAAGTGCTGGTAAGAAGTTTGATGAGGAAACAAATCCTTGAAGTTTCTTTATTTACCATCAAATGGTATCTTACCTCCAAGTGCTGGTAAGAAGTTTGATGAGGAAACAAACCTTTGAAGTTTCTTTATTACCGTCAAATGGTATCTCATCTCCAAGTGCTGATGAGAAGTTTGATGAGGAAACAAATCTTTGGAAATTTTCTCTTTATCTGAGATATTGTCCAAACGCAACTAAGACCAGTTTCGAGATATGGACATCCGAAACAAGGGGGAGGTTGTTTACCTTTTTCTAAGTATCAACACTTAGTTAAAGAAGATGGATTGCGCATCCTACACTGCCATCCATTCGCCAGAATCCACATCAAGTATTTCTACAGGAGTTTGTCTCCTCATCCCCCGCCAAGTGCGACAACGGGATCAAGTCACGCAAAGATTTTATCAATTACAACATCTCAGGAGCGCCCAAAATTCGGGCATTCCTCAATATTTAAGTCTCTTTTACGCAGGAGAGATCGAGATATCAATCTCTCTCCCTCCAGATAAAAGAAACTTAAATAGGGGCATCTGTCATACCCTAATTTTTTACCCCCCCTGAGATGACATATCTTCAGGATTTTCATCAAATCAAAGCAAGTACCCAGAGCAGTCTGGCATTCAATCAAGGGTGTTCAAAGACAAGAAAGCTCAGGCAAAGGATCAATCAATAGAAGGATTAGTCTCTAAAACAATCGTAAGACTCAAGAGCTTCATTATTTCACCTATGATTGATTAGACACCCAGTCATCTGAGTACAGGTCTACTCAGGTCACCAGACTAGGGTTTTTTTGAGCCTATCAAGGACTAAAATCAGGGATCACCTTTGGGAAACCCTAAAAAGCCCCAGGGGATCATTCAAAGACATCAATCATCTTCAAATAACTCATATGACAAGATCCACTGGACATTACACCTCAATTCAAAGTCTACAGTCATTATTTTCATATGGTCGACAATTAGGGTTTTTGACCTAATTCACCAAGATAGTTGACTTTTA